>NC_134485.1:94304429-94477091 GCF_040206685.1 Ascaphus truei
ATCTATAGACAGAAAAAGAGAGAGAGCGCACGCCCCATAGCATAATACTGCATATAATTTATTAAAACAGGAGAAGGAGGTGGGGGGTGGGGGGGGTAGGAATCGCACTTACAAAATGCAAATGGTTAAAAAGCAGTTTGTGAATATATCACCACCATCCGGTTATGGATACTGGAACACGTCTCCGTGGACTCCTTCAGGGCTGCCAGACACGATCACCAGGAACCAGATGTATAAGGCTCCGTTCGCTGTCTGAGTGTAGTCCAAACTCCAGCTCTCACTTCCAATGGCCGCCGATTGTATTCCCGCGCTTGGTGTAGGCTTCTGCGCGTGCGCGGCGTCGTCGTGATGACGTAATCGCGCTCTCAGTACTCTAACGCATTTCGTCACCTGACCGGTAACTTTCTCAAAGGGCTGATGCTGAATGGAATCAAGTCCTGCCCTTATATATCCAGTCCGTTGCCAGGCAACCCGTGATCGGGTGATTGATTCAACCTGAATGGCACTAATGGGGCTAATACATGTCATAGATGCTAATCACATAGAGGACTAATTTTCTAAGGGCTGATAGGGACTAATACACTTAAGGAATGAACATGAAATGGATATATATATATATATATATATATATATATATATATATATATATATATATATATATAATTGAAAATCCTAATGGACAATAATATGGGAACAAGAAGGATATCATAACAGTAATACTAACACTAACAATAAAATTCAAGCGATTTGATACCATATAAATTCATCAATCATTGTACTGCAATGCATAATTACAAACTCTATTCTTAAAATGTATTTAATGATTTCCCAATAGGAAAATCCACAAATTGATTTTATCTACAAAATATATATAACATTTGTTTACACACTCTCCATAAGTGTGGATAACTATGCCATACATTGCACTACATGATCAACACATAATAACAAGATAACATTGATCTAAAAAATAAATTCAGATCTATAACAACAGATCTCAATCATGAATAGAACAGCATTACCCATAAATTCCAATTCCACATCTATATATACATAGAAAAAGATCTAAAACCCATATGCAATATAAAGCATGAGTGTACACAGAGAAAAAGAGATGTATGTTGAGAAGCTCATAGATTCCCTTTTGGGTTAATAACTTGTATCTATATATCTTCTTGATTTCTCTGAATACTGAAGATACATACAGATTATATAAATTTTCCTCGGTGTTCAATTTATTACACTTTATACCTCAAATACTATAAGATATAGGAATTGGATTCACTTATTACCACAGAAACAAGAAAAGAATGACCTGAATAGTCACATTCTTACCCCAGCATTAATACAATGGGTTAACAGAGAAAAGGAGAGAGGAAGGGCAAGGTATTAGATTATAATGGTTTTGGACTTAACTTATATTTTATACATGGTGACACCTACAATAAAGGGAATTTCTAAATAAAAATTATTAGAATTCTAATATTATATAAAAGAACCAAAAAATATAAAATAAAAAGGAAATAATAAACACCTCTTCAAATATTGTAGGAGGTGAAAAAAGGATGAGTGGGGATAAAATTGGAGGAAAATATCTGGGAATGGGGGAATATGGAATGAATAGGGAAATGGGAGAGGAAAGGAAAGTGGAGGGAAGGGAATCGTGGGATGGGAAGGGAGGAAGGGAGGATGTACTAAATGAGGGAGTGTGGAAAAAAGAGGACCGCAGGTGAGAACCAATCTGAAGGTTCCCTTGAGGAGAGCGAGGAGAGTCCAAGAGGTCAGGAGATCAGACCAGTAGGTCAGGAGATCAGACCAGTGTACTAGCATCCAGACACTCATTGAGTCCACCGGGGGTAAGAGTCCCCAACTGGTGGATCCAATAAGTCTCCTGTCTGCACAAGATCTTAAACCGATCGCCCCCCAGAACACAGGGAGAAATAAATTCCAGGCCCATGATAGACATACATTTTGGGTCCTGGTTGTGTATGATTTTGTAGTGTCGGGAAATACTATTAGTGTGTAGTCCCTTAATGACACTCCTTCTGTGCTCTAGGAAACGGGTGCAGAGGGATCTAGTGGTGCGTCCCACATAACGTAGGCCGCAACCACACTGGATGCAGTACACCACGAATGAACTAAGACAACTAATGTGGTTCCTGACCTGATAGATAATATCTCTGTTGGAGTAGCTGAATTCGGACCGGGCCTCCAAGTGCCTACATGTGATACATCTGCCTCGTCCACATTTATGGTTTCCTAGGGGGCCTTCTAAAGTTGTTTTTTCAGTGTTGTTTACTGTTTTTAATTTAGATGGAGCTATAATACTCTTCATACTTCTGGCCTTCCTGTAGACAATTGATGCACGATCCGAAAGAACGCCTTTCAAATGGGGATCACATCTGAGAACTCCCCAGTGATTGCTCATAATTTTTTGAATTGCTTTATGAGACTGATTGTAAGTAGTAATAAACCTTACACTTGATGTAACAGTTTCGTCTCTAAGCACTGGTGAGTTATAACTCAGACGAGAAGTGACCTGTCTATTACTGGATGTTTTTAACATAGTTGATCTATCCATGGAGCTGACTTTCTTGAAGGACTCGTTAATTAGTTGGTTATCATAACCCTTCTGTTTAAATTTCAAACTGAGTTCTCTTGACTGCTGAACAAAATCAATCTCTCTTGAACAGTTTCTCCTGATTCGGTGAAACTGTCCAAGAGGAATATTATGTAGCCACTGTTTGTGATGGTTGCTGGACGCATGTACATAGTTGTTGACTGAGACTTCTTTAAAATGTGTGGCTGTAATAATATCTAAATTATCATCAAATGTGAGTAATAAATCTAAAAAGACTATAGAAGTGGCATTTATATTAAATGTGAACTTTAATCCTAATGGGTTTTCATCAAATGATTTAAAAATATCCTGTAGTTCTGCCTCCTCTCCGTCCCATATAAAAATCATATCATCTATGAAACGGCCATAGTACACGAGACCCGCTCCAAGTTTGGAATTTTGCCACACAAATCTCTCCTCCCAAAAACCCATGAAGAGATTTGCGTAGCTAGGAGCGAACCTCGTGCCCATAGCCGTTCCACAGATTTGTAGATGAAAAACCTCTTCAAACAGAAAATAATTGTGATTCAAAATAAATTTCACACACTCCAAAATAAATAACTTGTGTTTTTTAGGCATGCACAAGTCCTTGTCAAGCCAATAAGTCAATGCTTCAATACCCCTGGCATGATCAATGCAAGTATATAAAGAGGACACATCACATGTGGCCCATAGATAGGTGGACTTCCATTTGATGCCAGAGGTGGCCTCGATGACATGGAGCGTGTCCCTAATATGTGACCTAAGTTTAATAACAAAAGGTTGAAGATGGTAATCCACATACTGGGACAGGCTCGACGTCATCGACTCCACCCCGGACACAATGGGCCTGCCAGGGGGGTTTGTCAAGGACTTGTGCACTTTAGGTAAATGATAAAAAATAGGTGTACGTGGATGTGAATTAAATAAAAACTTAAACTCTGTCTTAGAAATAATATCCATAGTGAGGGCTGAAAAAAGAAGCTCTTTGAGACTGTCCTGATACCCTATGACTGGATCAGATTCAAGGGTGATATAGGAGGCCTGGTCACCCAGGAGTCTGCGAGCCTCCTGGAGGTAGGCAGAAGTGTCCTGGATGACCACTCCCCCCCCCTTGTCTGCCTGCCTAATGACAATTAAGGGATTATCCTTAAGCTGTTTTAGTGCGTCCAGTTCACCCTGGCTTAGATTTTTATTGATCTTAGGTTTTTTAGAGCATAATGCTTCAAAGTCCTGCAGTACCAAACTATAGAAGGCCTCAATGAATCCTCCCTTGGACTGGTAGGGAAAGAATATGGATTTAGGTTTAAAAGGTGAGTATATGATATTTAACTCTTCCTCTATTGTGCTATCATTTGGAGTGGGATGTATGGATAACTCCAAAGAATCCATACACTCCTGTGATGCATTCAAAGTACCTTCTGATTCCCCTAACAGTGAAGTTAGATCCTCTAGATGGGCCAGATCCTGTACATTAATTCGATCAGTCTCCATATTATGTTTGATGTTAGTTTCCTGTATGTTAAAGAGTCTTTTTAAGGTTAGTTTCCTAATAAAACTATTAAGGTCTATAAACAACTGGAAGGCATTAGGGCCTGTATTCGGAGCGAATGACAGTCCCCTCTCCAACAGAGATATATCATAAATGGATAATAATTTTGTGGATAGGTTGAATATTGAACTATTACCCTCACTGGGGATCACTAGTCGTCTTCTGTTCTCCTTCTTCCTCTGTTGGACTCTCCCCGCTCTAACTCCTCTGCTCCTCTTTTTCCCAGACTCTGGGATTTGTTGGGAGCCTCGCGGTCCCATAACGGATACTGTTTTTCCTTGTCTCTTTCTCTCTCCTTCTCTCTGGACTTCTTTTCTTGTCTCGGTGCTTTGTCTAAAAAATGATGAGGAGATGTGTTAATTATTTTGACTTCTTTAGGTCTAGTATCCTTTCCTATGTCAGGGTTTGGAGGGAGATGGGATTGTCCATTTGATGGTACACTGTTAGCCTCCTCTGCCGGCAATGGCTCTACCTCAAGGGCCGAAAAGCGACTGCCGGGAGCTGAGGCCATCCTGGAACCCTCTGTGGTGTAGGGGGAATTGGTCCTGTTGTCCCTAGGGGCATGATGCTGCCCCTCCCTGCCTCTAGGGGTATGGGAGTGATAGCCCCCCCCTCCACCACGTCTGGAACCTGAATGGAATCGCCCACCTCGCCTATTTTGGCTGTAATTACGTTTCCAGACCCTGACTTTGTCTGTCGCATAGTCCTCTTTATCTCTACTCAATTTAAGATCCTTCCTTTCCGTAACTTCATTCTCAAAAGTGAGAACTCTTTTCTCAGTGATTTCATTAAACTCTTTGAAGTCCCTCGTATCTGCAAATGGTTTCAAGACCTCTTGGATACTATCAATTTCTAATTCGAGTTCTTTCACTTTATTATCCCTAAATTGTATCAAGAGTCTCATTAAGGAGAAGGAACAATTGTCCATAGTATCATTCCATTCCTTAGTGAATTCTATATTAGTCTCAAAAGTGGGAGCTTTTGTTATTCTCAGTCCCCTAGGAATTATTTTCCTATCTATGTAGTCCTGCACGGCCCTGAGGAAGGTCTCCCTGAGAGACCGAAACGTTGGCTTTCGTGTATCTGTTCATTTCAATACAGATTATTTTGGATTACACCTCGCTGGTTGCTGTCTCTTTACTGGTCTTTGGGCTGGTTCGTATGATTTGTGGATTCCTATGGGACTAGCAACTGCCTTTTGCTTTACATTAGAGTGCTGACTGCTTTATTTATATATATATATATATATATATATATATATATATATATATATATATATATATATATATATATATATACTGTATATATAGTTGCATGATGAAGCAACTGTACAAATTCATGGGTGAAGGGTGGGTATCGGGCCAGTGTGGCTTAACCCCTTAATTACCTTTGCGGTTATTATCCGATAAGGTGTTTAAGGGGTTAATTGATATCTGAATGTAATTGCAATGTATTGGCTTTGTTTTGGCAATGTATTTTGTGGACAAGACAAGAATGTTGCTGGCGACGGAGACTTCTCCTTGATGAGGTCAGTAGCACTTTATTATTTATTTGAATATGCTAGTTAATGTTTTTAATAATGGGCAATTAATCTATTATCCATATCTGGATAATAGTTATTTTGCACATTATTGTACTGTAGGTGTTGGGGGGGGGGGGGAGTATATGTATTGAATGTATAGGCCAGGTTTATTTTTTTTACATTCAGGGTTTGTTCCGTGGTTCCGCGTGGGACCTCTGGAGACCACCTGTGGTTTCCTCGGGTATCCCACGGGTATCAGGCTGGTGGTTCCACGGGTGACACATGCGGGGATGAAGCGGTGGCCTCACATCTGTGGGGGCACCGCCGACCCGTAGGTGCGGGGATGATGATGTGTAGTCCCACTTCTGTGGGGGCACCGTGGACCCGTAGTGAGCACCCGTGAGTTCACCAGACCCCCGTGGGAACCACCCGAGGCCCCGCAGACACCTGTGGGTCTGACCCGGGGCTCCCAGACATCCTTGGGCCTACCGTGGGGACCCAATTGTGGCCCACGGTGACCAAGGAGACCACATGGGGGCCATGGTGCTGGCGGGACCCACCAGCAGGCCTCCAGAATCTGTTTAAAAAGGGCTGCTGGTACCCTGTAGGTCTGTCCAGGTGCCCCGCCAGCCCACCGGGGACTCGCGTGGGGCTGCGTTATGAACCCTGTATGTAAAAGAATAAATCATGTATTTATGGGGGGGCACAGGGGGTGGGTAATGTATTTAATAAATAGAATGATGTTTATTGTGGGTCACTGTGTTGTTTCTATTGTGGGTACTGGGGGTAGAAGGGGGGGGTGTTTCCCCAACGGTATGTGGGTAGGCCTCCCTTGTGGGTACTGGGTGAGGGTGGTTAGGCCTCACGGGGGGGGTTAGTGTGGGAGGGTATGTAGGCATCCTGAGTGGTGGGTGAGGGTGGGTTAACCCCTTAATGACTGTAGTAGTTAATAACCGCTATGGTGATTAAGGGGTTAGGGGACATTACTTTGTATGTTTTAATTTTTGTCTCTGTTTTGCAGCAGCAGAGGGGCCATGTGCAGGTGGGTAGTGGGTAGTGGGTGTGGGTGTGGTTATTTACACGGGATCCCCCTCCCCCTCCCCACGTTTACATACAGTACACTGCACTCACAGAAACACAGGCAGGGAGATTTAACCGACACAATAGGGGGAGGGGAACTTACACAGATTAGTCAAAGCAGGGAAGCTTAGCAGACACAATAGGGGGAGGTTTTTTTTACATAGATTACAGTCAAGGCAGGGAAGTTTAACACACACAAAAGGGGGAGGGTTTTTTACATAGATTAGTCAAGGCAGGGAAGTTTAACACACACAATAGGGGGAGGGGGTCTTACACAGATTACAGTCAAGGCAGCGAGGTTTAACACACACATTAAAAATATGTATTTAATGTATTTATTGTTTATTCTGCCTTAACCCTTCATTGCCTTAGCGGCTATCAGCTATGGTAATGAAGCAGCATTTCTGTATTTTTAATAATATTGTGTAGGAGCAGGGGGTTCCCTGAGCATTAATTTCTGGCTCAGGGAACCCCCTGCTCACTGTACAATATTACTAAAAATACAGAAATGCTGCTTCATTACCATAGCACATAGCCGCAAAGATAAAGAACGATTCTTTATTGATGTGTGTGTTTCATTCATACTGTAGATGTGCAGAGGGTCTCCGGAGCAGAAACGTTTTGGTTTTAGGTCCGGGGACCCCCTGCTCCCCGAGATACCGGCCCCTTTAGGGGGTGCCGGTATCCCTCTGCTTTGTTTACATGCCGCGGTCACGTGATCGGGACCTTTAAATGCAGAGGGACACCGGCACCTCATAAAGAGGCCTGTATCTCGGGGAGCAGGGGGTCCACCGGGCCTGAAACCAATGCGGTTCAGCTCCGGAGACCCCCTGCACATCTACACTATGAATAAAAATGTATTTAAAATGTATTTATTTATATTCATTTATTTATTTATTTATTTAGATTTATTTTTATTTTTTTTGGGCGGCTGCTGTGTGTGAGTTTTTTTTATTGTGGGGAGTGATGGTGGGTGAAGGGGGTATTAGCCCCAACGGTGGTTGTTTAGGGCTTGCGGGGGGTAGCGGGAGGGGTTAACCCCTTCATGACCGTAGCGGTATTAACTGCTACGGCCGTGAAGGGGTTAAGTGCACCCGCAACCCCCCCACAAGTCCTAAACTCACACCAAGGGCCAAATACCCCCTTCACCCACCCCCGCTACCCACAATAAAGCGGGCACGTGGGTTAAACCCTTCATTGCCTTAGCGGCTATCAGCTATGGTAATGAAGCAGCATTTCTGTATTTTTAATAATATTGTGCAGGAGCAGTGGGTCCCCTGAGCATTAATTTCTGGCTCAGGGAACCCCCTGCTCACTGTACAATATTATTAAAAATACAGTCATGCTGCTTCGTTACCATAGCACATAGCCGCAAAGGTAAGGAACGAGTGTTTATTTATATATGTGTTTTATTTATACTGTACATGTGCAGAGGGTCTCTGGAGCAGAAACGTTTTGGTTTTAGGTCCGGGGACCCCGTGCTTCCCGAGATACAGGCTCCTTTAGGGGGTGCCGGTATCCCTCTGCTTTGTTTACATGCCGCGGTCACGTGATCGGGACCTTTAAATGCAGAGTGATACCGTACCTCATAAAGGGGCCTGTATCTCGGGGAGCAGGGGGTCCCCGGACCTGAAACCAACATGGTTCAGCTCCGGAGACCCTCTGCACATCTACACTATGAATAAAAATGTATTTTAAATAATTTTTAATGTGCCGATGTTTGCGCAGAGAGAGCAGTGGTTCTCTCTCTGCTGCAAAAACATCTCGCCAGGGGACGGCCTATAGTATCATTGATGTGCATATACAGTACTGTATGTGTATGTTAGGGGTTATAGGGGTTGTTGTTATACAGTATATACTGTATATATACAGTATATACTGCATTACAATTCATGAATTTCTCGGCTTCAAAGACAACAGCTCGCAAACGCCCCCATGCGTTTTTACACTGCATTGCAGTATTGCAGCCAGCGGGAATAAAATGCTTAAATCAAGGGCGCAAAATAACGCAATACATCCCGGGCGAAAACGACATTAAACCGCACATCACCGGGATATTCCGAAATTCGCGGAGCTAGCCAAGTAAGAATAAAGTTGGTCGCCACTGTATATATATATATATATATATTTATATATATATATATATATGCATGTGTGCGTATATATATTATATCTATATATATATATATATATATATATATATATATATATATATATATATATACACATACATATGTGTGCATATATATATATATATATATTTATATATATATATATATATATATATATATATATATAAATATATATATATAAAATATATATATATATATATATATATATATATATATATATACAGTGTTCGACAAACCTATACATTTGTTCGCCCCGGGCGAGTGGATTTAACCCCCGGGCGAGTAAATATTGGCCCAAGCAGCACACGTTTGGTACTAGGTGGCGAGTAGATTTTTTTGTGTGGCGAGTAGATTTTTTGGTGATTTGTCAACCACTGTGTATATATATATATATATATATATATATATATATATATATATATATATATATATATATATATTGTGTACGCATATAAAACCGATATCCTGTAACTGATGGATGTTGACAAGTTTTCCTTAAAGCTGCTAACAAACACCGAATATATTAAACAATTTCTCCACTGTACCGAGTTTTTACCACCATTCCTGAATATGTGCCTCCAAGATATATATATATAGACGCATATCGTGAGAACATTATTAAATATAAAAAAGAAAAATTAAAGGTTGTCAAGGCAGATTACAAGGAAAGACGTATTTATAGATGGTTACTGGGGATCAGTGAAAATACGCAGATTACACAACGCAATAGACGCTTTTTCAACAAATCTAAGAAAGCAGGCGCAACTGACAGCACCTATAACACAAGTGATACTGATTACTCTGATAACCCTGATAACACACTAGCTGAACCTTTTTTAGGGCAGGGCAAGCCTCCCCTTCCCAAACGTTTACCCAACGCAGAGGGAAGACAAGAAGAGGGGGGCGGAAGCGGCAGATATCAACTGCGACAGACAAAAACAAGAGGAGGGAACAAGGGCAACCAGCAGAAAACATAATATTTAACATGTCTAACTATACCCTCAACCCCGCTGAAATAAGTCTTTTGAATAAAGGTCTATCATTTGTTCCTACCCATAGACAGGACCCTTTCAAATGGGAGGTTGACCTATATAAACTAAACCGTCAACTTAAGCTCAGAGACTATTTCAGCAGGATACCAGGGACAGACGATAGCTCAATGGCCAACACTGACATATCTAGCTCATTCAGACCACAGAGTACATTTGACCCCCAAACGCATAACTACAATATCCTCACCTTTATGAGTCTAGTGGAAAATGAGACCAGGCCAAAAATAAAGAACTACCCCACCAGTTTCTCCAATTTGACTAAAGTGGAATACTTAGCTCTAAAGTCCCTACAGGGCAATAAGGATATTATCATTAGGTCAGCTGATAAGGGTGGGGGTATTGTGGTTATGCCTTACACCTACTATCGGGGGGAAATACTCAGACAACTGGGGACACCTTCCCAATATAAATGTTTGGGGTCAGATCCCACAGCATCTTATAAAAAAGAGATTGATTCGGTCATTGATCTGGGCATTACCAACAATTGGATCTCTGAAACTATTGGGAATTTTCTAAAACAACCATTCCCCATCATCCCTGTTATCTATATCTTACCTAAGATACACAAATCCATAACTGCACCCCCAGGTAGACCGATTATATCGGCACGTGGCTCATTGACACATTGTATTTCAAAGTATGTTGACTATTTTCTACAGCCCATGGTCACCAGGATGCAATCTTTTGTGAAAGATACCACTGATTTTATTAATCAGCTCAGTACCTTATCAGGTATTACAAGCAATACCATACTGGTGACCATGGACGTAGCTAGTCTATACACAAATATCACACATGAAGAAGGCATTGAGGCTAGCAGATGTCATTTTGCGCAATTCACCAATCATCAGGGCCCTCCTCCTGATTTCTTGTTACTATTAATGCACATTATTCTCAATAAAAACTATTTTAAATTCGAGAATAAATTCTACTTACAGTTGATGGGCACTGCGATGGGGTCCAACATGGCCCCATCGTATGCTAATTTATTCATGGATACATATGAGCAGAAGCATATCATGAATAATAACACATTCAAAAATAATATTACCAAATATTTGCGTTATATAGATGACCTGTTCTTTATCTGGGATGGCACAGAAAGAGATCTATTATTGTTTGTAGACCAACTTAACACAATACCCTCTACCATCCGCTTCACTGTTAATTTCAGCAAAGAAGAGGTGTCTTTCCTCGACACAATTGTCTATAAATCCAATGGATCGCTAGCCACTAAACTTTATAAAAAACCAACAGATAAAAATACTCTCTTATCAGCAACCAGCCATCATCCAGGCGCATTGAAGAGAGGCTTGCCATATTCGCAATTTCTGCGTGCAAAACGGATCACAAGTGACCAATCACAGCTGGACGAGGCGCTAATAGAGATGAAAGAAAAGTTCCTGATGCGGGGATATGCATATAATGATGTCTCTCTTGCCTTGGAGCAGGCCAAAAGTGTGGACAGAAGCAGGTTGCTGACACCCAAAGACCAAAAGACTGACGATAACCGGTTCAACATTAGAAGCACCTTTAGTACGGCATCTGGCTTCATCAAGAGGTGCATACGTAAGCATAGCCACATCTTGACCAATGACAAAGTGATTGGCAACAACTTTATCAAACCACCCAGATTCTGCTATCAAAGGGGCCGAAACCTGGGCGACTACCTTACAAAAGCAGATCCTACCGCCAAGTATGCTGCAAAACCAATGTGGCTATCCAGACCAGCAGGCGTGTATAAATGTCACGGTTGCATCAACTGCCAGTACTTGATATTGGGGAATTCCTATCCACACCCTCACACTGGCATCCGCCAGAAGATCAAGGATACAATGAATTGTGAATCCAAATACGTTGTATATTTTATACAATGCCCATGTGGCCTTTATTACGTGGGAAAGACAATGAGGATGCTTAAAGAGAGATTAGCCCTACATCGTTCTGCCATACGGAAGGCACTGGCTGATACTGAAAACAAGGAGGATTTGTCACATCAACCAGTAGCAAGACATTACAAAGAGAAGAGGCATGGGCTCGCCACCTTGCGTTGTATGCCAATTGCCCAGGCACGGACTTCGGGGAGAGGAGGGAATCACAACAGGACACTACTACAGCTTGAAGCCAGACTCATCTACAGTTTGGGCACATTGAGCCCACGGGGTCTAAATGAGGACTTCAGATTAAGCTGTTTCCTGTAATCTCCGCACCTGGCCCATTGAGCTGCCTGCTGATACTAGGATTCATCTTTAACAGCAAAACCAGCGCATACTGCCTTGGGGTGTCAGCCAGTTAGCCGCATTTCCTCCATCATGTCTGGCACCTTAGGTCCCTTGCAGTCAAGATCCACCTGTGGCAATGTTTGCTGAAAGCGAGACACACACAATTTATCACTAGTTTCTCCATGTGACAGTGTCTGCATTATGTGTTTATGTTGGTATTTAAGGTGTCGCTCCCTGAAAGGATACATAGTCATCAATGCATTATCATTTCTTACAATACGCATTATGCGTTCTATGGCTGAGTGCTTTCAGCATTTATATACTGTCTTTTTTGTTTGTGCAAATTATTATGCTTTGATGCACGATTTCACTTTTTATGTATGCTGGTGCATTACAGTGTGTCAGATACCTCAGGTCCCTTTTAGTCAAGAGCCACCTGCAGCAATGTTTGCTGAGAGTGTGACACAGCATGTATTCTAATTTATTACCAGTTTCTCTATTTGACATTGTCTGCATTATGTATTTTTGTTGGTTTTTTAAGGTGTCGCTTCCTGACATGATGCATAGAGTCATCATTGCATTATCATTTCTTACACTATGCATTAGGCGTTATATGGCTGAGTGCTTTCAGCATTTATATATTGTCCTAGATTCCAGTCAGCCACGTCATCCACACGTGTGTATATATGTTTTAATCCCTCACATTTTTTTGCACATTTACGGTGAGCACATCAGATGTTTCACATGTTTCGCTTAACTTGCAGTTACAATGTGTATTTTGCACGTCCCTGAAATAGTTAATCTATCCAGGTATCAGCTCCAGATCAGTTTAGACCATGTGCACTCTCTCCGGTTATCCAAGATATCGCTGGGTCTGGCAGACTTATGTAGTCTCTCAGCAGTAACATTATGCAATTCCTGAGCCTTTTTGCGCATGCCTAAACACATATCAGGTAAACAAATATAGAGTTAATATATTCAAAATGGATGCTCTTTACCTGCTGATACTGTGGATGCATGTCACATAGGCAGGTGAGGCTAATTAACTGTGATTGGTTTTGTTGAATTGCACTGGGGTTTGGGGTATATATATATGTATTGTGCACTGCATTCAATTGCACCACCTTGAGAAAAGTCCCACTGGGGGACCGAAACGTCGTTTTTTGTGTCTTCTATCAAATATAGAACATTTTTGATTTACTTACCTGCGTGCTGTCCCTTGATGTCGTGTTGCAACCGGTATCGTATGGTCTGTTATTGCTTTATGGGATAAGCACCAAAACTTATTTACTTGCATATGGTGTGCCGGCTGTGCATTGGATTCTATATATATATAAAAATATATATATATATATGTAGAGGTATCAGTACCGTGTTAGCTGAGCTTCAATAATCAAAAAATAAATAGACGATACCGTTCTATGGCTAACGAAATGCTTTTATTTGTGCGAGCTTTCGAGATACACTGATCTCTTCTTCTGGCGATGTTACAATGAATGAAGCAAGCAAAAGGTATACTTAAAAACAGTGTCTCTTGGAATATTATCTGTTCTAGTCCTTCCCCCGGTGTGGATGTGTTTTATGGCTAGAGGTGTCAAAAGGTTCCTGAAAGCAAGTGATGTAAGAGTGTGTGTGTGTGTATCTGTGTGAATATAAATGAATGGAGAGCCCACAGTATATACAGTGCTTTACAAAAGGTGTGTGTGGAGTGGGAGTGGATATAAATGGTGTGGGTAGGTGTGGAAATGTGAGAGATTGTAGCACAACTAAAAGTGTGTGTAGATATTATGTGGTCCCTATTGGTGTATAGGGATGGAAAAACAAGGAGTATTAATATGTGTAAGAGACAGCTGTGTGTGCATACATATAGCACAGTATGTAAAGATATGGCCTTTAGTGCTCATGGGAAGAGAGTCCACTTGTGTCAGTAATGACTCATAAAATTTCAATCTCTGTTTAGGCCACCGCTAAGTGACCCGAACAGTTGCATAAATTTGTATTCATGCAACCATCTCTCTTTCAGTGTTTTAAGATTACCTTTGAGTATGGCAACCCTCAGATCGTTCATCTTATGGCCAGAGTCAGAGAAATGTTCGCCGACAGGACTGTCTCTTGTTCCGCGTTTGATGCTGTGGCGATGCAGGTTCATTCTCTTGTTTAGCCCCTGCCCTGTCTCACCTATGTAGTAGCAGCCCCCTGGGCATTTCATGCACATGATGAGGTACACGACATTGCTGGAGGAACAGGTGAACCTTCCTCTGATTTTGTATTCCCGATTCCTGTGTGGTATTTGTATTGTGTCCGCTGTGTAGAGCATTGCGCAGGTTTTGCATCTTGGGTCCTGGCATGGTTTCATCCCGCATTCAGTTGTACTGCTGAATACTTTACTCCTCACCATAATATTCTTGAGATTATGGGGTTGTCTGTATGATAATAAGGGGGCTTCAGGGAAGACCTGTTACAGTCTTGTATCTTCCTGGAGGATGGTTTGTAGTTTCCTGGCGATCTTGCGTAGGGCTCCTATGTGTGGGTTATATGTGACCACCAAAGGTACCCTGTCGCTTGTCTCCTTCTGTTTGTATTCAAGGAGATCACTTCTTGGTATTCTGGTGGCTTTGTGAATTTGCTGGTCTACAATTCTGTGGTTATATCCACGGTTTATAAAATCTGATCTCAAGGCTTTAATTCGCTGGTCTCTGTCTGCTGTGTCGGAGCATATCCGGTTGTATCGTATGGCTTGACTGTAGATGGTTGCATGTTTGGTGTGTGTCGGGTGGAAGCTGTTGTCCCTCAAATAGCTGGCTCTGTCTGTAGGTTTGCGGTATACAGAAGTCTGTAGTTGGTTGTTCTTTATAGTAATGGTGGTGTCTAGGAAATGTACTTCATCTGGGGAATGGGTGAGTTTGAGGTTGATGGTCGGGTGGAACGTATTGTAGTTGTCATAGAACTGTAGGAGGTCCTATTCGCCAGATATCCAAATCAGGAGGATGTCATCGATGTAGCGAAGGTATGTAAGGTATGTAGTAAAGTATGTATGTAAAAGTATGTAGTATCCACACACACTTTTAGTTGTGCTACAATCTCTCACATTTCCACACCTACCCACACCATTTATATCCACTCCCAATCCACACACACCTTTTGTAAAGCACTGTACACTACCGACACACTTTATTGAAGTGTGGTCGGTACCGCAAGCCGGGAAATCTCCCGGCTTGCTAGTGGCCGCCCCTCGGCGTGCCGCGCGTCATAGACGCGCGGTCACGCGTCATCGGGAGCGTGCGCCCCCTGCACGCGTGTCCAGGGGCTCCCCGAGGGAGCCCTGGTGTCCCGCGATCGCGGGACAGCGGCAGGGGGTTCCAGGGGACCCGGCGGACCCGGCAGCGGTAGGGAGAGCGCCCCGATCGGAGGGCGCTCTTCCGCTGCTTCGGCGTGCGCCCGTCACACTCGGGCGCGCGCCAGGCTACTGCTGCGGCACAGAACGGGCAAATGCTCGAATAAACTGTGCCGCAGCAGTATATACTGTGGGCTATCCATTCATTTATATTCACACAGATACACACACACACACTCTTACATCACTTGCTTTCAGGAACCTTTTGACACCTCTATCCATAAAACACATCCACACCGGGGGAAGGACTAGCACAGATAACATTCCAAGAGACACTGTTTTTAAGTATAGCTTTTGCTTGCTTCATTTATTGTAACATCGCCAGAAGAAGAGATCAGTGTGTCTCGAAAGCTCGCACAAATAAAAGCATTTCGTTTGCCACAGAACGGTATCATCTATTTATTTTTTGATTATTGAAGCTCGGCTAACACGGTACTTATACCTCTACATGTATATATATATATATATATATATATATATAGTGGTGACAGCAGCACATTACAGTATACAGTACAGTATATTAACTGGTTTCCCTTTCATTTCTACTACTCTGTTGTAGATATAAGATCAGTTGTATTTAATATAGTTTGTAGGTTGTGATAGATACATACATACAGTATAATTTGTAGTACAGTATATGAATGGAGCAGGTACACATGTATTTTTGCAGAAAAAGAGCTTGTCTATATTTATTCCATTACAATGGTAAGAGCAGGTAAAGACCCTTGACAGACCCTTCTTCGTGCTCATCCACTCATGTACTGTATCATCTGATGATACCTCTGCAGTCTAGAAAAGCTTATGCACAAGAAAACCTTGTACAATTGATATGTTTATCCATTAAAAGGCATCACAACTTACAAAATATCTTGTTTTTAATATAAGCAAATTCAGCTCTGGTATTATTGCTATAGAGAAAAATGTGAGACACTAGGCTTGTTATGCATAAGAAAATAAGAATGTTAAAGTCATTATGAATAGAGATTCCACTACTGGCGTATAGATGGTGTAGGCTACATGAGCTACAGTACAAATTCTATTGGTTTTCTAAACTATATAATGCCAGTCTAGACTTTCAGCCTGTTGAATCAATCACAGATGATCTATACCTTTAACTATAAAATGATTCCAAGTCTTCTTCTTTAGATGGAAAGATGTAAACAAGCCTTTCAGGGAATTAGTGACTTGCCTGTGCTGTGCAACTCTCTCCCCGCTTCACACACTGGTGGTGGCATGCCTCTGTGTTCCAGACACAGTCCTTTTTGGAGATTTAAACTGCTATCGCTTATTCATATAGTGTTATTTCTTTAAGTATGCACAGAGGAAGGTCAGTAAGGCAGCCATGGGTCTTCACAGGTTAACAACACAGGTTTTATTTGGTCTGTCCTGTGTACAGCTGCATACTCTGGGATATGGAGGATGTAACAACCATTTTGTGCCTTTGCGTGCTCTGTCCTACACATTCTATGAAAGGAAGAGTTTCTTTCCAGTAAACTGCTACCGAATAGTAATTGTTTTAACCTTCATACACATGCTACAAATATGTATTGCTTGATCCACAAGAATAAATGGATAAGAACCTTTCAAATAAAATCTATAGGAGAATGAAGATGGGATGGAGCATAATTGGGAGAAACAAGACAATCTTGCATGGAAAACATCTGCTGTGCCTGTGTATTCTACCTGTTATCTGGTGAGAATATGACGATTGAACCTTAGAAGCAAGGAAAATTAAGAGACTTCTGCCAACTCAAACAAGTTTGGAGAGTTTTATACTGGGTATTACCCAAAGAAGCAAGAAAAATAATTAAAGGGTTTGAAAGCAAACAAAAGTCTAGGACATCATCACAAGTGTAAAAACATTAAAATGGCAGTTGGTAGGATACATGTCAAGAAACTGTGACAGTAACAGCAAAAGTGCACATCGTTATAGCCAGCTGGACGTCTGACATCATACACTAGCGTCTGACACATGAGGACAGAGGGTGAACAGATGCACTACTAGTACTCTGGCTAAATTGTGTAGCATGCACATACTGTACAGATGAAGACATCTGTTTAGCAGTTTGGCCCAAGGAAACTGCAGCTGAAATGCAGCCTGACCATAGTCAGATTACAGCTTCCCCACCACCAAAACTCAGTAGCTGAATTGCCCATAAGCATTAATACAGCGAGTGTCCCTTTTTCTGAATGGGAGTCGGATTCAGATGCAGGGACCCCCACTGTGTTAATTCTGATGGGAATTCCCCCCTGTGTTGCACTTGCACTATGGCTGATTTGCAGCAAGTCCAGGACAGGGTAGAGATACACCTGACTACATCGGTATCAATTTAAAGGAGATTCTGAAACATAGGGGCCTATTCTATAAGCCTCGATAACCACTTATCGAGGCATTTTTGGCCAAAATCCCTACTGCTATTCTGTAAGCCTCAATAAGTAGGCGATAAAGGCATAACTCACCCATGTTTGCAGCTGTAAAAAAAAAACGCTGGGTGAGCAGCGATAAGCCACTTATCGGCAGTTTCTGAAATTCGTGCAATTCTAGTAGCCTCAATTAGCTTACCGAGGCTAATCGCGGCTCTACTGTAGAATGGCAAGTGTCTTCCAAAATCCTCACGCCAGGAAAAGTTTGTGTGACGCTGTTGAGAAACTGAAGAGAAGGCAGCAAGAGAGGACTTAGAAAATAAATGCATTTTTCCTGCATCGGATTGATGCCGGGAGTCTCCAGAGCTCTTACCCATTAATATCCGCACCGGAGAACCCCGGCATGAATCCCATGCAATAAAAATGCATTTCCAAGCAATTTAATTACCTTAGCAGATAACCGCTAAGGCAATGAAGGGGTTAACCACCAGAGACATGTGTATTATGGGTAGCGGGGGTGCGTGAAGGTGGTATTTGGTCATTGGTGGATGTTTAGGCCTTGCGGGGAGCTTGCGGGTGGAGTAATCCCCTTCATTACCTTAGCGGTTAATGCCGCTAAGGTAATGGAGGGGTTAACTCTTCCGCTACCCACCTGGTAGGTATATACACCCACCAAGGGCGAAATACCAATTTCACCCATCCTCACTACCCACAATAAACATTTCAAAACACAACAGCACTACTACCCACCTCCTCTACCCCAACTCCCCCTCCCTTCTCCCCCAACACATACAGTACATTAAGGGTAAAATTACTATTAACTAGATATCATTATAAAATCAAACATTAGCCAGCCAACATAGAAAAGTAAATAATAAACGTTCTACTTACCCCAGCCATTATGAAGGGATCCCTCATCAGCATACTGCAGGTCCATGTCCTCCGTAGCCAGCAAGAGTACATTAAAAAAATACAATTTACTGGCCCCTAACCCCTAAATCACCTTAGCGATAGTAATTATCTCCCGGAGCAGGAGGTCTAACCACACACCCCGGACCCATTATACCCACCCTGTACCCATTGATTGGCACAGTGGTATACCATACCCATATAATATGGGCATGATAAGCCACTATAGCACTCAATCGTCAACCTAATAAAAATCATTAAGGCCAAAAATACACCATAATAAAATAAATACACAAGCACCTAAACACCCCAACAATAAAAGAACTAAAAAGCCTCAAATACACATCAATTACATTAATCTATCAGTAAAACAGCAAAATAATTCCAATTATGTTATTCCAAAACATAAGAATACAAATAAATAAAAACACCTATCCAACCAATCAATTAAAGAAATAAAACCACTTGCCAACCAACCAATTGAAGAAATAAAAGCACTGGTCAACAAAACAAATAATTAATTTAAAATGCTAACCAATCCTAAAATGTACTAAAAACAAGCCATCCAAATTCAAAACCATTTAATCCAAACAATGAACAGAAATAAAAAAAATAACAATCAATTCAAAACAAGCATTTGCCAAAAAATGTATTGGCTGTCACTGTATTTATCTGTACCCTGTACAGATTAATACATTATCAGTCAAAAGGCAAGCACAAAACATAAAAATAAATAAATACAATGAAAAAAACCTAAAAAAAAAATACAATTACATACATTCAATATTTGTTTTACCTTTAGAAGTCTTGACCCTCCGAATCCAGGCATTTCAGGAAGCTCTTGACCCGTGACGCCATCCAGTGCAATCCGACTCTATCCTGCTTGATGAGCTGCATCAGCTACAAAAATCTTCTTTCTTCCATCTTCTTTCTCCTTCTTCTATCTTCATCTGTTATTTTTTTCTTCTTTTCTTTAATATTTTATCTTCTTTCTTTCAATCCAATAGTGACCCATGGTAAATCAACGACGGAAGTTGTCTCATCGTCTTCTTGAGCTCAAATGAGACGGAACAGGCCTTATATAGGGCCTGTAATGTCCCATTTTAGGGTCAGCTGGTACAGCTCCAATCTGATTGGACGGTGTCTCATGTGCCCGTCTCTCTTTTTTGAGAATGTGATGTCATCCCCAAGGGAGGTATGTCACATCCTTAAAACTACATCTCATATCACATGGTATTACAGCCAATGGGATTTAAGAAAATCCCATTGTTGCTGTTCCATGTTATTGGTCACATTAGTTAAAAAGGATGTGACATCATCCCAGTAGAATGTATTTGTTTATGTACAGATGCAGCGGCCGTTATCTGAACATTTTACGATTTGTATTCCTGGGCATACCCAGGTCATGCCGCATGAGTTCTTCAAACTACCCCACGTTAAGACGTGTGTTTACTAGTGTTTTTACTAGTGCCGGAGTACATTCATGGCAGCGTTCACAGAAGAATAATGAGTGAATGCAGCATGGAATACAGCAGAGTTCACGAAAACGGCTCTGTGAAATGTTCGGATAATGGCCGTTACATCTGTGCTCTTGCTGACCATGGAGAACATAGATCTTTAGTATGCTGAAGAGGACACCCTTCATGATGGCAGGGGAAAGTAGAACTTTTTTTATTTACTTTATTTATACTGGCTGGCTAATGTTTGAATTTTTAATGGATAAATGAGCTGTTATCCATTTCTGGATAATAGTTATGTTGCCCATTAATGTACTGTATGTGTTGTGGGGGTAGAGGAGGTGGGTAGTAGGGTTGCTGTGTTTATTTTTGTTTCTTGGGGGTAGAGGGATTGGGTGAAGGGGTAGTAGACCCAAGGGTTATTAACCCCTACATTACCATAGCGATTCAACCGCTATGGTAGTGAAGGGGTTAACTCATCCCACAACCTTCCAGGCATGCCTAACCACCCACCCTGCGAGTACTACCCCCTTCGTACACCCCCTATGTCCCAAGAAACAGTCTATTGAGGGTTAACCCCTTCATTGCCTTCGCGGATAGCCGCTAAGGTAATGCAACTGTTTTAATATATATTGTAATACTAGTGTAGATGAGCAGGAGGTCTCCGGAGCAGAACCGCATTGTTTTGAGGTCCGGGGACCCGCTGCGTCCCAATATACAGGCCCTATTATGAGGTGCCGGTATCTCCTATGCATTTTATTCCCACGGTCACGTGACATAAGACATTTAAATGCATAGGAGATACCGGCACCCCATAATGGGGCCTGTATCTCGGGAAGCAAGGAGTCCCCGGACCTTAAATCAAGGCAATTCTGCTCCAGAGACCCCCTGCTCATGTACACTAGTATTATAATTTATATTAAAATATTTTGATCGCTGGAGATATATGCGCAGGGAGAGATGGCTTTCTCTGTGCAACTCTCTCTACAGCTGAAAGAAATCGCCGGGTAAGCCCTTTTTGAGAGAGGCAATCATCACGTCGCCGGCTACTCTGCCTTTTTGGGAATTTTTCTATCACAGGTAATTGAGGCTTTCTGAATACCGTGATAGCAACGCTCAAAAGACTGGCTGCGTAACCGGCCTGGTGATTGTTTTAATGAAAACTTATAGAATAGCCACTTGATGTCATTGTGTTACACTTTTTAAATCACAAAAAATCGGTGCTCATTGGTTCCTTTGATACTAGTGATTGGAAGTAGACTGATTGGTCTGTAGTTCTTGAGGTCTTATTTGTCTCCTTTATTGTGGATGAGGATAACTATGGCATTTCTCCACTGTTCTGGAATTTTCCTATTCTTCAAGCAGAATGTACTGTAAAGAATGTTGCAAGGATTGTTTTTCTACTTCATGGATTTTATTGCTTTTGCCACTTCTTCTGGAAAGATGCATGGTACATCATTGGTTCTTACTTTTTGACTGTGCTCTGCTGAAATATACCCAGTGTTATCTGTGTTTGCATTTAATTTCATGTAGAAGTTCTCAACTATATTTATGATAAGTGCACATTGACTGTTGATCCATCGTCTTGTTTGAGTGCAATGATTTGCTTATGTTATATATATATATATATACTAGCTGATATACCCGGCGTTGCCCGTGATGTACCCCCTTCACAGCTGGCTGGCCCTCATGTTCACAACTCCGTTCCCCTTCCCTGCTCCATCCCCCCCCTCTTCGCAGCTCCGCCCCCCTCCTCCTTCACAGCTGAGGTCTCCCCTCCCTGCCCCCCACATCACTCTCCCCCCCTGGTCCCCACATCACTGTCCCCTGCCTTGCACGTCACCTAACTCTCCCCCCCTTGCACGTCACATCACTCTCCCCCCCTTGCATGTCACCTGACTCTCCCCCCCTTGCACCTCACATCACTCTCCCCCCCTTACATGTCACATCACTGTCACATAACTGTACCCCCCCCTTGCATGTCCTCCTCACCATCCACCGCTGGCTGCAGGTAAGTCAAAACTACCCGGCCGGGTACCCAGTACCGGTTACCTGGTCATGTTTTGGACCCGGTAAATCCCTAATGTACAGTATATGTAATATTATTTTAATGATTTATGATATACAGTATATATATATATATATATATATTATATGTAGCCTCTTTTCCCCGGGACTAAGGGAACTACGTGTGCTGAGTACCTGTCTGGCATACAGGAGGCCTGATCCTCTGCCACTGGGAGCCTGAGGTGATTGCGTTCTCTCTTGGTACATTTTCTTCACCTGGGAGGGTTCCTAGTGCTGCAGGATAACCCCTCACAGGAACCGATACAATCAATAAATAAGTATATACACACGTTTATAACTAAAATATATTTACTGACACACATATAAGTAAACAGCACAGTAACAATACAACGCCCCACAATACAATACCCACACAATATACACCACCCCGGTGGAACCCCCAAAGTACTGAGGGTGCCCTGGGCACCTAACCACCCTGGTGTCCACAGAGTCAGGCCCATCCAAAGAGTGTGTGGAGTAGCGCTACCCCTTGTGTGTGGCTGTTGGTGCACATTGGGTACCTTCCTTGTCTTAGACCAAATCAGGCCGACTTGGATGGTGGATTCGCAGATCCGCAACGTTGTCCCACAACGCGGTCTACTGGATCCTCTCTCTCTCCTTCCTGACGACGTCCGCCTCTTGAGGGAGCTCCACCTGGAGGGTGACCCTCAATGTCTCTGATAATGTACCTGTTGTCTGGTCCCAGAAAGCAGGCCGCAGATAACAAGTTGACATCCGTCACCATAGTACTAATAACACTAAGTGCTATTGGGGAAAGTCCCTATCTGGGGGCCTTCCCTACAGATCAACAAGCTATAGGTGGTCGAGGCCTACCTGGGACCTAAGGGGATATCTGGCCTAGTACAGAGGAGCACTCCTCCCTAGGCACATCTCACCCCTTGCCGTCCTGTTCTCGACTGAGCGCGCAGTCCTTAGCTTGCCAAAACTAACTCTATCCCTCTACGTGGATCCATGAACCCTATTGGGTCTAACTCCCCATGTGGTGTTCAGCCCTTAAGGCTGCTGGGATATGCAGTCCCATGCGGAGCCTGTCTAATGGCCGCCGCACTGCTACTCTGCACTGCGCATGCGCACGACTCGCACCGGTGGTCCGCCGTGGAGCTCCTGCGACCTGCTCGCCATGCAGCCCTCCCCCAGCCGGCATGGAGGTGAGAGGGGAGCTGGGCTACATATATATATATATATATATATATATATATATATATATATATATATATATATTTATACACTAATACATACTGTATGTATATATATATATATATATATATATATATTTATATATATATATATATATATATATATATATATATATACATATGTATTAGTGCTAATATACAGTACATACATACGCACATGCTCGATTGTGTTAGAATGTTTGTTTTGTTGATATTGGTTTGGAAACTTATGTGATTGCTTGCTGTGTCAGTTTTGTTTGATCATCCATTAGGTAAACATCTCTTGTTTTCTGATAGTTCTGTAATATTTATTTTAGACTTTTGTTCTCTTATTTTGTTTGTTTGGTTTTCATGTTTTTTTTACTCAGAGCAGTAGTGCTTTGATTTAAAAATGTAGTTCAGGTAGTTGATCTTGTAATAACTACAGAATAATGATTATACATTGTGACAACAAACAATAAGATCAGCTTTATCCATAATAGGGCAAATAAACACAATATTATGTACACTGCTATTATATAGCTATTTATGGAATAATCCTCCAAAGTACAATTTCCTGCAATTTCCTGCAATTTCCTGCAACATCAAGGAGAGAGGGAATATGATTGCAACTTTCAAATATATCAAGGGTTTCAACAAGGCACAGGAGGGAAGCATACTATATTTCAGAGATAGATAAATGCTAGAACCAGATATCATGCTTTGAAGATGGGAGGAAGGAGGGGTGACGGGGGTGGGGGGGTGGTGGGGGGGGCTCTGTGGAAATTAGAGGAAGTATTTCTTCACAGAAAGGGCAATGGATTCATGAATAACTTCCAAACAAGCTAATACAGTAGGGGAATGCAAAAATGTTTGATAGACAGTACACTATTCTAAGGATCAAATAGTACCTGACGATTTTACAACAGAAATGGGCAGACTAAGGGGGCCAAGGGGTTATTGTCTGTCCATTATATGCTCTATCAAAGTTATTGTCGACACTTGAAATAATCTATATTGCTTTAAAGTAGCAAAGTATAGAATATCACGATTTGATGGACCTATATGCAATAGTATACACTACAGCAATACCCCTTATTTAGCTTTTCTCATGAGAGTGTGTTTGAATTTAAAGTAAATAAAAATATAATTTGTGAGCATATTCACATGTCTCAGGCAGGTCTACAAACCCTGCTTTTCACCATTATCTCTTAGCATACATTGCTTCTGTGAAGGACTCTTGGGGACTCAGCCAGAACAGCAGGCAGAAGCAAAGACATAACGGGGTCACAGGCAGGGACCAGGGCAGGTGGCAGGATAACTTTGTCGGGTCACAGGTATCAGAGGCAGGCAGCACATAGGCATCATTGGGGTCATATACAGAGGTCTGCAGCGAGGAGGCAGGAACAAGACAGGAATACAGGAATAGGACTGGGTCACAGGAACAGGGTAGGAATGCAGACACAGGACAGGGGCGCATGAACAAGACTGGGGTGCAGGAACAGGATTGGGATAAGGAACAGAACTGGACAAGCCAAATACAGCCAGGGACCTTTAATTATAAACTAGGACGCAAACAAAATGCAGGCACAGAGAACTGGTCACGGAACAGGGCATGGCAGAAAAGAGTCCCTAGAAGCAAAACGAAGGCAAAGACTAAAGCAGGAACAGGAAACTATTAAGGCAGTGAAAAGATAGAAGACAGGAACTAATAGAACCAAGAGGAAACAGCAAAGGGAAATCCCAGAGAAGTCAGGAGCAGCAGCATACCTGGTGGACAAGCAAGGCCACTGTGAACAGAGTGAGGGCTAGGATGTCCCTGACAGTTTCCACTTCATACAGGGAGTCTGGGAAATTACATGCAAATTAGCACACAGTGTCACCTTTTGCTTCAAGGCCATTTTAACATGTAACATGGACCCCTATAAGCATATGCATGCCGTATAACACAACTTTTCAGCATAGCCAGTAAAACCTATTCACAGACAGCTGTTTCAACCATTTGGGTCTCATGAGTGTGAGGATGGTTACACTAGCTTTGCAATGTGAAGCTAGAATAGGTTTCAACTACACATTATATAAGTAATGGTGGGTAAAAAAGTGACATAAACCCTCCACTGTGCAGTGTACAGTAAATAAAAATATCACTTGTGAGCACATTCATACAGTACAGTATGCGTCAGATCTGGTACCCTGCTTTTCACAATTATCTCTATGGCCACGCTTATAGTCCCGGCGATGGCGACGCCGCATCATAACAAATGTATTGATTCCATCGCATGTGATTATACTAGGAGCAATGCGACAGCGCAACAGCTTTGTCGCGATCGCTGGTAGTCACTTCAATTTGATTTTTTCAGCGACCGCAGCATGACATCAGCGTCGCCGTTGCCGGGACTATAAGCACGGCCTAAGAATACAATGTTTAAACTGCAACCAGGGATTTGGGGAAATGACATGCAGATATTTTTATAATGAAATGGGGAAGTAATTTACTACCTTTCACCCAACTGAGGGGTTACCCTGTATGAACATCATAGATATAACATAATAACATAACACCACACAAATACAAACTAAACAAAAAATGTATGCTTCAAATGTTTATTTTACTACAGTATGCTGTCTTACAAATTGTTTTTGGTACTACAGTACAGTACCTTTATATTGCCCTATTCTGCATTACCCATACCAGCAATATTCTTAAATATTATAAATCCAATGAAGCAATAAAAGTGACTGCCTCCAGTTCACATTGATGTTTTTTGGGGTTGAAACCATTATTTTGATGATTCCCATTGATTAGCGTTTCCAATTATATTTTACAATTCTCTTGAAAATAGAAAAGGCAGTAGCAAATTGAGCATGAGAATATATTTAAATGATGTTATTCAATAATTGTCAACTAAAGAAGTATCAGCCAAGGTTATCTGAAGGAGGGTACAATGAACTAACCACATACAGTAAATAAGTAGCTAGATTGATGTCGTTTCAAGCAGCTTTGTGTCTCTTTATCTACAATTGTGTACTCCTAGTTACTGTTTTACCCATTCAGTGCCTTCATGCCATTATGTGAACTCTTAATCCCTCGTGCTATTCCCAGAACAGCACAAGAGTTCTTTCTCCCTTGGTATATCCTTTACTGATTACATTAGCTCCTAAAAACTCACAGGGAGTCCCATGGGGTGAATAATTTAACTCATATTCTATGCAGCTCAACTCCACATGCATTTTCCTAGTGCTGGTCTCGCCTTCTCTGCACTAATAAATGATGGGGTTATCTATCACACGCCCAAAGGCATGGAAAAAAGTGCATTGGAAGATAGTTACTCATTAACCATTTTGTTCTTTATAGTGTGTGTGTGTCTGTATATCTGTGTCTCTTTGTGCCTGTGTGTCGACTGCTGTGGTTGGTGGATTATAGTACTAGTAATTAACATAGTAACCATATATTTCCATTATAATAAGGGGAAGTAATTTACCACCTTTCACCCAACTGAAGATCATAGATATTAGATTATTATGGTACCACACAAAATCAATAGTAGCCACCATTTTGATTTTGTGTATTACCTTATTAAATCCATATTTCTGATCATCATAATCATATTATCCATCTTCACTAAACTAATGTACTCATTTGTTCTGTCTGATGGGATACTCCATTTTTTACCTATTGGGATAATCAAAAGTATGAAATTATCACGGTAACAAAAGTTAAAAGGAGGAAGAACTACCCTTTGATGATGGTGTATGTAATAAATTATTGCATTTTTGTAATCTCAAGAAATAACTTTTTAAAATTGCTTTTTATTTGGAGAAGGGGATTACAGATGAGGACACAAGGTACAATTTATGCAAATATTTGGGTACTGTTGATTAATAGAGGACACTGTCCCTGTAAACAGGGCAGTCGGTGCCACTGCATCAAGCCCCGCGATTACAGAGGCCATGTGCTCTCCCCCACAACAATTAAACTGATTGCAGGGGGGAGAGCACGGAGGTCTCTGTAACTATCTGACCTTCTCCTTCCGACATCTCATCTCCTCCCGGCTTCTCCCCATGCATGATCCCATCATTATGGCTCCACGACATTAAATGTCATCACATTGTCATGATAACGAAATGCCCTGTGGCGTCCTGTTGCCATGACAACATGATGGTGCATGGCAACTTGCCATCACGTGGTGTCCTGTTGTCATGGCAATGCAACACCATTTTAAATTGTGGAACCGTAATGACATAACCATACAGAGGTGATGCCAACAGGAGATGAGATGCCAGTGAGTTGCCGCCAGATACCACCGGAGAAGGTAAGAGCCGAGGCCCCAAACATGTTAGTGCACCGATCCCTGCAAACATTCTTGCTGGCCATGCCTGTAAGTCAAGGATATTGCCATATTTATTTGTGTGACTAAAACTTGGGATATGTTGTGAAAATCTACTCCCCAGATGCTTGTAGCATTTACTTTATTATATAAAATATGTTAATGCTTTAATTTCACAAACTTTAATTGACACATTTTTATCATAAACCCTGATTTACTTTTGAATCATATTGAGTACTGACAATACCTCATCATTCAAATTAAGTTTAAAACGCTGTCAATGTTTACATTTTATTTACATTTATTTAACTTGTATCTGTCTATTACAAAGGGAAACCCTCTAGTTTCACCGTTAGTTTCACCATTATTACATCAATCTTTGTAAATAAATATATACTTATGTTTTTCATTAAAGAGACTTGAGTCCAGTGATATTAGTACATATTAATATAACAAGTAGTTCTTTTTTTTCAGACAAAGTGAACCATGCAATTGATAATAACAACTGAATTCATACTAACTAGTGCGTAGCACCTGTTTTTGATTGTTTGTGAAATGGCAAACAACAATTTAGCATTTTAAAAGATGTGCTCTTTTATCTGCATTGTATTGTATTGTATGTCTTTATTTATATAGCGCCAAAAGTGTACTCAGCACTTCACAAAGAATACAGTACAGGGAATTATAATTATACAATAAGTGCAGCAAAATCAGACAATTGGAAAGGAAATCCCTGCCCCGAAGAGCTTACAATCTAAGAGGTTTGAGTGGAAACTTACAGAGAGAGCAGGTGAGGGAATAAGTGCTGTAGATGGGCGTGCTTGGCCACAATGGTTGCTATAAGTGACTGTGGGACAATAGCCATGAGTGCAGGCTATTGGGATGATTGATTTGTGGGACGAGTTTTCAGGTTAGTCAGTGTTAAATGAAAAGGTTAACACCATTTACAAGGGAAGACATGGCAGGGAGGCGTGGGTGAGATCAGGTGTGTATGTCTGGCATGTATGGCGTGTATGATGCATTACAATTAATCAAAGAAAGTCAAGTGAGCATTTACAGGTTAGGCTACTTATATGAAATCAATTTCTACAGATGACTATATATATATTTGCTGTGTTCACCATTTAAGAATTGTGCCAATAGTTTTAATCAGCAACCCATACAATGACCAATTTTAGTACATCGTTAGAATTTATTTATTTTCATCTGCATTGTTTATTAAATTCTGTTTCATAAGTTCAGGAAAAAGAAACAGAGGCATAGGCCAGAAAGTTTAATATTTCATTATTATTGTCCAGACAAGAAAATATAAATGGGATAGACAAACTACCTCACTATTGTCCATTATATGTAACTACAGGCCTTTATGCTGGCAATTAATAGGAACACTGCTTAATAAATTGTTCAGTATATGTATTTAATCAGCTTACAAGATCCAAGGCACTGTGGATTTACTAAAGGGAAATAATAACATCTGGTTTATATTTCTTTGACTAGGTACAGTAACTAAGGGGTAGATCCTCAGAAGGTTGCTAATTTTTTAATGTTCCACAATTTTACTTATTCATATCCATAACGCATATCCCCAAAGGTGCTTAGAGTAACCATGTCCTGGCATTTTCCTTAAAAATAAAGGATCCTTACATTTTAACGAACTTTTGGCTCACTCAAATTCAAATCATATGGGAACGAGCAGTTTAACTACTGTAACAACGGAGATTCTCAGACCTCCATTAATGTAAGCACATGACAATAAAACTACAATATTTAGCACCTTCCAAAGGCTACCCTTCCTCACATCCAGACCCTGATTATCATTGGATTATTTCTTGGAATAGCCTAAAAGCAATGTAATGAATATAGGACTTAACCCTTTCATTACAAAAAGTTAAATGTGTCATACAAAGATATACAGTATAGTATGGATCATATACAGTTAATGTCTGAAACACATCATGTTTCAGACATCAAGTCCTATTTTAAAAGAATTACCCACTCGGCTTGTATTATTGATCTTTTGGTATGTCCCTGATCTGCAAGTCCTGTTTTAAAAGAATTATCCACCTGGCTTGTATTATTGATCTTTTGGTATGTTTAAATATCAAAAGGTGTGTTTTTTTTCTTTTCTCTCTTAACTGTGTGCTGCTAATTGACCAACTGGAACAAGCTGATTTATTGGGGGAGGGGAGGGTCGTGTGACTGCTGTAGATGTATAAAACTAACAACCCCTCCTGCATTGGCATCTTAAGACTAAGGCATTTAAAGTGACCATTTTAAGTGATAATATATAGTTAGACTATAGTTTGACTAGAGGTGACTGGGGACTGCATCTTTCTACTAACTATTCTACACAAGGCAACAAACGGTGAGCTACTCTGACCACACTATGATCCCTGCTGTTAGCCTGCACAATTTAACCCCCCGCCCCTTTACAACTTATTTCACTACAGCCTCACCCAACACTGACTGCACACAACAACCACCTGCACTTCTACTAACTCAGCCCACTGCATAGACCCAGGCATTGCAATGCAGAAAAAACATTTGACAAGGTAAAGGCACATCCCTGCTGTTTAGTCTGCACACACACTTGGCATAAAACAGCTCCATGCAGAACTACTTACCTCTGGCATAATGAACCTGGTATGTACCTCAACTTTGTTCTTTCTCGTGGCCTCATGGAAATATTACTCCCTCTATCCACTACAAACTCCTCCCTCCTGGCCCATACCCAACATCACCATACACCTTGGATTACTCAAAAGCCTTGCACTATCTACTGAATGTTGGTGGAGAACTCTGAAAACCAGCACACCAACCACCGCACACTCAAATGGCAAACATCATACAACTTGCAAACAACTACTCAAATTTCTACTCCTACTATTACTCTATTTAGCAGGTGATATTGAACCTAACACAGGCCCTCCCATTTCAAAAATACAAAAAACACAGCGCACAACACTCATAGTGCATTAAAAATTATATTAGTAACCACAAGAGTAAGGTGAGTATTAAGCGTACATTTGAACAGAAAAAACAAGCATTTCAGGGTTAATTTTACCCAAGCACCAACGGACGCCAGTGAAGATGTCGTGGCTCTCTCCTTCTCAATCCCTCAGCCTCGGGATAGGGCCTGGGTGGTCTCTGATCGGGTAGCTGTTAATCCAGCCCTCAGCCTCAAGGTAGTGCTTAGATGGTCTCCGGTCAGGTAAACGACAGTACAGCCAAATTGCCGTGCAGAGCAGTGATGCCTAACACTGTTAGAGTCTCTGTAGCAGCGGAGCACACGCTGTTGGGCGTCCTGATTCGGCGCTTCCGGGTCCGTGGCATCACACGGTCGCGACTAAGCGTCGCAAGTCAGCAGAACACCGGGCCGGTTCTCAGGGGGTGATAAGGTGTTGAGGGTTCACAAAAAGTCTTTAGTCCAACGCGTTTCGAGACCACAGGGGTCTCTTCATTAGGGAATATTGACTCGTAATAATAGTATCATTTAAATACCCCTCGCTTGTCACCGATTGGCCCCTCAATTGGAAGTGGCGGCCAATCATAAGGCAGCGGGGAGGAGTCAAGTTACTCCAAGCATATACGGATGTATACACATTGCCCTTGGTAACCTAATACAATACAATAAACTTTATTAAACATAAAATGACACACAAAACCATAAAACAATGTGTGATGACTCTAAAATGAAGAGAAAAAAAACATTAGTACACAATGGATAAGAACAGCAGCATCTATATAAAAAAAGTGTGCATAAAACCATGGAATTGGATTATTATATTGAAAAAGAAGCATGAAATTAAAATATCGTAATAAATGAATCAATAAATAGATAAAATGTAAAAAGTTGGAATATAAATAGAAACCAGCTCAAAAAACAAAAAATATTAAAAATAGCTATTGAATGTAGGCTAAAAGGCTTAAAAAAGGAAAGAATTATCCTATACCTCCAATTAGCATGGGTCAATATAGGGACCATATAGCTATATCCTCATTGAGGCCTCCTGGATGTAATGTACCTAATTTGTGTATCCAGAAGGTCTGTCTCTAACAGTGTTAGGCATCACTGCTCTGCACAGTGATTTGGCTGTACTGTACTGTCGTTTACCTGACCGGAGACCATCTAAGCACTACCTTGAGGCTGAGGGCTGGATTAACAGCTACCCGAACGGAGACCACCCAGGCCCTATCCCAAGGCTGAGGGATTGAGAAGGAGAGAGCCACGACATCTTCACTGGCGTCCGTTGGAACTTGGGTAACATTAACCCTGAAATGCTTGTTTTTTCTGTTCAAATGTACGCTTAATACTCACCTTACTCTTGTGGTTACTAATATAATTTTTAATGCACTATGAGCGTTGTGCGCTGTGTTTTTTGTATTTCTGTCTGCTATTAGGGGGTACCTGAGCCATCCCTGGTGCCACAGCTGCAGACGCTCCATTTATTCTACGTTTATCAAAGGTCACCCATTTATTACATCACATAATCACTTCACTTTTATTGATTGTAGTTGCGCACTTATTTTTTCACTTTTTCACTCCTCCCATTTCAACTCTGTCCCATACCCCTGTGAATACCCCCTTCAAATTCCAAAATGGGCTATATGTTGCCCATATAAATATCCGGAGCCTGCTGCCCAAACTGGATGAACTAAGAGCATGGTGCCATCGTTCTTACAGAAACATGGTTAACCCCTAAAACCACTGATGCACATATTGCCATTCAGGGATACTCCATTTCTAGGAGAGAGAGGTCAAAGAGAGGAGGAGGGGTGTTATTTTATATTGCAGACACATACACTGCTAAATTGCCCCCCAAGCTCACCCTCTTTTGAAATCCTAGTTGGAAAAAATCTGCCTCCCCTTTTCTAAGCCCATTTTGCTTTCTGGCAGCTACCGCCCCTCTACAGTCCCTGACTGATATCACCCAGTTTCTTGGCTCCATTTCCTCTCTGAATGAGAAGAGTGAGCTGCTAGTTCTTGGAGATTTCAACTTCAATTGGCTTGACCCTAAAAACCACAAAATCCAGATACAAATCAAATCGCTTAACCTATCGCAACTCATTTCCCAACCCACACGGACCAACCTGAAATCGCACAACCATTCCTTGCTTGACTGGATTCTCTCCTAAAATCCCAGCAGAATACAATCCTCTGGCATCTTCCCTGACATTTTCAATGACCATGTAATAGTGTACTGTGTAAGGAAATTTAAACTGCCCCAATCAAGCCCTAAAGTTCTCCTCACTAGAACATTTAGAAACTTTAACCCACAACTGTTTCTGGCTGACCTTACCAACTGCCCTTGGCACAGAATCGATTCAATTCCCGACCCTGATTCTGCGCTCGACTATGTCCAATCCGAGTTCACTAGTTTTAAATACCTGGGCATATGGTTTGACTCCGACTTAACATTCGGAATGCACATTGATACCCTGACATCCAAAACCTATGCCAAACTAGGTGTACTTTACAGGAACAAATCCTCCCTAAGCCTGCTGGTCAGAAAGTGTATCGCACAGCAGATGCTAATGCCAATTATAGACTATGGAGATATAGTATATGGCTCGGCACCCCAAACACACCTTAGCAAACTTGACACCCTCTACAATTCAATTTGTCGTTTCGTTCTCCAATGCAACTACAACACACATCACTGTGAAATGCTCAAATAACTAGATTGGTCATCACTCGAGTCTAGGCGCAAAGTTCACCTTTCCTGTCTTGCATTCAAATTCTTTATGGGCAAGCTACAAATCTATCTGAACAAGCTCCTCACCCCTACCACATGCAGCACTTATCATCTGAGATCAGACTCCAAAAGACTGTTCATGGTCCCAAGGCTCAACAAAGTATCCGACCACTCCTCCTTCTCTTACCGTGCACTCCAAAACTGGAATAACCTACCGGAGACTCTCACATCCACCACCAGTTTAAGTTCTTTCAAAACTAAGGCTGTCTCAGATTTTAATATGGTCTGTAACTGTTACATAAGCCTATAATATACATCTTCTCTAACTGTGCATGCAATGTATTGTATATTCTTTATACCCTGTTCATTTATGTAACTGTATATTTAACCGTGTATTATTTGTCATATTAACTATGTCCAGGACATACCTGAAAACGAGAGGTAATTCTCAATGTATTACTTCCTGGTAAAACATTTTATAAATAAAATAAATAAATCATACACTACAGATGCAGCCCTCCGTTAGGTCGCAGGTTTCTCGCGGCTCCCGAATGGCAGCCTCCACTCCCCACGCCACGCGCATGAAAAGATTGCGCGAGACTCGCCCGGCTTTTTAAAAGCCATAGCGGGTGACAGCACATTGCGGGGAGGCACAAATTCCTTCACGGACAGCCCCCATGGACAGCCCCCACAGGCAGCCCACGGAGCGCCCCTGGAGGCAGATACAACCAAAAGGCTGCATCTGTATATTATGGTTTTAAGTGATATGTTTGTGTGAACTAATATCATATATAATGTAATAATGACTGTAACAAGTATGGGTGTACAATAATGTATATTCATACATACCTCAAAAATATTTATAAATATTTAATTTATATTAATGTACAATTTACAAAAATGAAGGATGGACATCCTTCATTTATTTTAAATGCACATTAATATAAATTATATATTAATTTATATTTTTGCGGTACAGTATATATGGATATACAGTAGTTTACACCCATAATGTATACAGTCATTATTACATTATATACCCTACTGTATAATTAATGAAAAAGTTAATAAGTGTAAAAATGATACATTCTAATATTAAAAAAAATTTGCATTAGTTTTTGGTAACGCACATGAAAATCTCTGTTAATAATGCTTACTTATTAATGCGCCTTAACGTTTGACCAATGCACATGTGCAGTGTATTGGAAAACGAGTCTCAGCACTACGGTCATCCCCGTTCCTACAGGTAATGTAACAATGGTAATTTTGCTAATGGACTTTTTATTATGCATATTTTATTAGCTTTGAGGATCCCCATGAAATGAAGGAAAAATAACGTCTGTTACTTTATTAGGTAAGGTACTGTAACATTATTTGCCATTATTTCGTGCACACCTGAGGATCTACCCCTATGATAGTATACAGTAGATCAGGTGGACCAGCAGATGTTGAATACTTTAATTTTTGTAAAACCTTTAACAATGTACCATAAGTAAGGTTACTAAACTAGTAAAATTGTCTGTGAGAGTATCCTAATGAAGTTTAATAGAGACATTAATTGAGAAATTGATAGCAGAATCGTGGCATGTGGTGTTCACTATGAAAATGGAACACTGACCAGTATTCAGGTTTAAGGCAGTTCTTTATAATTTACTGTTAGTGAGAACTGCAAAGAAAATACACATTTTGGTCGATCAACAACAGGGTTGACAACAATAAACAGTGGTCCAGGTAAATGAGATAAAAAAACAAAATTACAATTGGGCTTTGTTTGCATCATAAAACTATGCAGGAACTGAAATTACCTCAACATATATACATTCATAACGATAAAAGATGATAGGATACTTTCAAATACATCAAAGTAATAATGTGCAAGATATTAATATTTTTTACGAAGGAGAAGATGAATCCCAGAACAAAACTGTTGTTGTTAAATGTAAGGAATACTCACTGAAAAGTTATGAATCCATTGAACAATTTCTTACTGGTTAAAGAAGGCTATAAAAGTTAAGAAATCTACCCCTCGTTTCTGCAGAGTCCTGTGCTCTATTAACCTACCAGCTTTTGATTCCACTTTACCCTCCTCCGTCTCCTCTCTCAGCCCTGCTCCAGACCCTGACAACCTTGTCAAGAACTACAACTCTGCCCTGTCCTACTCACTTGATCTATATGCCGTGCTTTCTCTCGGCCATTCTCACCCTTCTAACCCCAGACCCTGGCTAAATTCCAACATGTGCATGCTGCGTTCCTGCACTCGTTCCTCTGAATGCCTCTGGAGAAAATCTCACACTCTCACAGACTTTCTTCACTACAAATTGATCCTATCTTGTTTTAATTCTGCTCTCTCAGGCTAAACAAACCTACTTTTCTTCACTAATCAAAACGCACAAGCCTAACCCACGGCAACACTTGTCTGTTTTTGACTGTCTACTCAGACCACCCCCAGCTGCCTCTTCTTCTTCCTCTATCTCACCTCAGGACTTTGCTGACTATTTTAATGAAAAGGTGGAATCCATACGTCAGAACACATCCCTTCTGTTTCCTCCTCCAACCCTACACCACTTCCTAACTCTCCTACTGCCTTCCTTGACTCTTTTTCTGCTGTCACAGAGGATGTGTCACTGTTGATCTCCTCTTCTCCCTCTACCACTTGGCTTCTTGACCGCATTCCCACCCATCTCCTAAAACCTCTTGCTCCTACCATAATCGCTACGCACACACAGATTTTTAACTCTTCCCTCTACTCTGGTACCCTTCTCTCCTCCTTCAAACATGCAACATTCATACCATTACTCAAAACCAGCAAGCTTGACCCTACCTGTCTTTCTAACTATCAACCGGTCTTCCTCCTGCCTTTTGCCTCTAAACTTCTTGAACGCCTTGTATTCTCTCGCCTGCTCAATTTTCTCATCACCTATTCTCTCCTAGACCTTGTACAATCTGTCTTCTGCACTGCTCACTCCACTGAAACAGCCCTCACTAAAATAACTAATGACCTCCGTGCTGCCAAAGACAGAGGCCATTACACTCTGCTCATTTTACATGACCTCTCTGCAGCATTTGATACTTGGGACCACCCTCTCCTCATTCACATTCTCCATACTCTTGGTATTCATAACATAGCTCTATCCTGGATCTCCTCTTACCTCTCCCATCATACTTTCAGTGTCTCTTCTGCTAACACATCCTCCTCTTCTATCGATCTCTCTGCGGGGGTACCCCAGGGCTCTGTCCTGGGACCTCTCCTATTGTCTCTGTACACACTCTCTAGGTTTCATATATCACCTCTATGCTGATGACACACAAATGTACTTTTCAACGCCTGACCTTACACCTGCTGTACAAACCAAAGTTTCTGAATGTCTCTCTGCGATATCATCCTGGATGGCACTCCGCTAACTTAAACTCAACATGTCAAAAACAGAGCTCCTCATATTTCATCCTAAACCTGGCCCCACTACCTCCTTCCACATTACTGTTGGAAGTTCTGTCATACTGCACCGACACACTTTATTCGAGCAAATACCCAGTATGTACCTGGCAGATACCTGGAATGCGCCGCTCCTCACCTCTGACAAGCCCCGTTGCATTTGCCTTCCCAGCCTGGGTTCATGCCTGGCTGACGGGCGGCTGATCTGTTAAATGATAATGATTAGGATTTAATAGGCTGCAATGCTTCGCGTGTCTACCAGATGGCATAAATTCATGAATTGTAATGCAGTATATATATATATACTGTGCAGTATTGCAGCCAGCGGGAATAAAATGCTTCAATCCCTGCCTGGAAAATACCTCAATGCACTCGGGCAGAAAACAGTCACAAACCTCAATACACCCGGGTATACCCGAATTCGTGGGACTAGCCGAGCTCGAATAAAGTGTGTCGCCAGTGTACACCGATTAGCACAAGCACGCTTCCTAGGGGTTACACATGACTCCCTCTCTCACATTCTCCTCTCACATTTAAAACGTATCTAAAACTTGTTGCTTTTTCCTTGGCAATATTACAAAGATACGCCCTTTCCTCTGTTGATCGACTGCTAAAACTCTGACACAGGCCCTCATTATCTCCTGTCTGGATTACTGTAACCTCCTGCCATCCAGCCTTCCTGCCTCTCACCTGTCCCCTCTACAATCTATCCTAAAACGCTGCTGCCAGAATCACTCTACTCTTTCCTAAATCTGTCTCAGCGTCTCCCCTGCTGAAATAACTCTTCTTGTATCCTATCAAACCCTGCATCTCATACTCAATTTTCCTCCTCACTTTTAAAGCTTTACACTCTTCTGCCCCTTCTTAAATCTCAGCCCTAATTTCTTACTATGCACCATCCCGACTCTTGCGTTCCACTCAAGTATCTAAAGCCCTCTCTCGCCTTAAACCTTTCTCACTGACTGCCACACACCTCTGGAATGACCTCCCCCTCAATACCCAACTAGCTCCCTCTCTATCCACCTTTAAGACCAACCTTAAAACACACCTGTTTAACGAAGCATATGAGTAGCTCTACTGCTAATACTATACACCTGATACATAAAGCTTGGCCCCTTGCAGACGCACTTACCAGAATGCCCTGCTACTGTCTCTGTACGTATTGCCTACCTACCCATTAGATTGTAAGCTCTTCGGAGCAGGGTCTCCTCTTCCTTAATGTTAACTTTTAAGTCTGAAACACTTATTCCCATGATCTATTATTTGAATTATTTGTTATTTCTATGATTGTCACGTGTATTTCTACTGTGAAGTGCAATGTACATTAATTGCGCTATATAAATAAAGACATACATACAGTATGTAGAAAATAACCCCACATTGATTCTAAATTTGGATAAAAAATAATGGAGGTACATTTGGCAAAAGAGGATTAAATGTAAAATATGATTACTGCTCACCATCTTAGATTAAAATTCTAAATCTAAGAAATGTAACAACTGTTAGAAACCAATGTATCATGAACTGAGGAAGCAGAATTAAACATATGCTGCACTTCCCTCCTCAAAGGGGACTCGGTTTGTCTGAAAAAAGGTTGCAAAACACAATAGAATAGAAAAATATTTTATCTGCAAGTTCTCGAGTGAACAAAAGCATCTGGTATTCCTTGACCTGTGACTCACAGAAAATAATGCTATTGTGGACAATATTACCCATTAGCAGAATTTACACAAGCAATATACCTTGAGTGGTAAGGTAAAAACAGGAAAGATGATACTTTCTTGCATAATCACATAGTGTGGTTTTAACTAATGGGACTATGCATTACCTTCCTATAAAGTGTGACTCACGATAAATATATTTAGCATAAAATGTAAATTTATTATTATATGCAAATTAAGCATACATTTTGGTAGATCTGCTATAGTGTTGACAAACCCATGTGAAGTAATGTACAGTAGATAAAATGAATAATGGTTCAGATAAATTAGATAATTAGATTAGTGGTGCTTTCTTTTCATAATAACACTTTTTAGAAAATGAAATGATATCAAAAGGTAGGTTCTGATTTCACACACCCGTTTTTTTCCAACTCTACTTATTACATAGACTGGTATATGTTTATTCATATTCATCAGAAGGTCTAACATGTAAATATGTAATTCAGTATGCGCTTACTGTACTCTATTACAATTAATATCAGGAGAGCACATAACTGCTAGCATGCTTTAAAAAAGTGAAATGTGCAGTGGTCTTCCGTGATTGTAATATATTTAAAAAATAAATAAATGTGTCTCTTTAATTATTTTTTATTTTTTTATTTGTAGGGATCCAAACAAGCCTGTACCACAAGACACAAAGTTTATCCATACAAAACCCAATCGATTTGAAGAAGTTGCCTGGTCTAAATATGATCCGAAGGACCAACTATATTTACATATTGGCCTGAAACCTAGAGTTCGAGATCACTATAGAGCAACCAAAGTGGCTTTCTGGTTAGAACTTGTACCACATTTACACAACCTCAATGAAATATTCCAGTATGTCTCAACAACTACAAAGGTACCTCCGCCAGATATGACTTCATTCCCCTATGTTACCAGACGGTCGCCTGTGAAATCAAGAGCTACAACAAAACGTCCTGCTATGACACCAGCAAACAATCCTAAGGAAACTCAAAAAAATGCTCTGGGGGAAACAGCCATTATTACAGAAGACAAGAGAGATTACTCCACAGAACTTAGTGTTACAATTGCTGTAGGGGCTTCATTGTTGTTTCTGAATATTTTGGCCTTTGCTGCTTTGTACTACAAGAAAGACAAGAGACGTCATGAAACACACAGGCGCCCTAGTCCTCAGAGGAATACAACAAATGATATAGCTCACATACAAAATGAAGAAATAATGTCCTTGCAGATGAAACAACTGGAGCATGACCATGAATGCGAGGCACTTCAGGCACATGACACACTACGGCTTACCTGCCCACCTGACTACACCCTAACACTGAGGAGGTCTCCCGATGACATTCCTCTCATGACTCCAAATACCATAACAATGATTCCAAACACATTAACAGGAATGCAACCATTGCATACCTTTAATACTTTTAGTGGAGGCCAAAACAGTACTAATTTACCCCATGGGCATTCAACCACTCGGGTATAGCTCTGCCACTTTTTTCACCCACTTGGACAAAACAAAAACAAACAGAAAAGAAACACAAATTGTCCATCAAACCAACTTGTCAGGAAGTAGAAAGGAAGGAATTATTTTCTTACTGATTCTGTCCAGAGGAACTGTCTTATATTAATAAAGGTCAGCCCAAGACGTGGAATGTTTACATTGCTGTTATGATATTGCTTATGAATTCATCCCCACTAGATGATTTTTAACAAGCAAAACATTCAGAAGAGACTCCTAAAAGTTAATGGATGTTTCCTATATCACATATGGTGAGGCAGATTACTCTGGAACAGAACAAATGTCTTTACTGCTTTGTTTTTGTTTTTCTAAGTTCTCTATGTGCCATATCATGAATGGCCCTTGGTCAGCAAAGTTATATTGAGCTTTTATGAAGCTGTAATTCACAAGGGGAATTCTATTTAAAAACAGAGGACTGACTATGCAGTATAACATGTATAGTTCTGGCAATTAAATGAGTTGCCAGCCTGAACTGTATTTAAAAAAAAATATTTGTAAAAATGTAAATATCTGTGAGTTTAAAAAAAATCTTTTATTGTTGTTTTAAGTTTAAAAAGAACTTTTAGAACGATTGTGCTTTTAGTTGTGACCTACGTGTATATACATTAGTCAGAACCATCTCCGTTGCCTCCAGAACATGAGGATTTTCTTCTTAATTACGTGTGCTTAAGAATAAAGGGTTTGGGATTTTATAACCTGTTTCATTTGTAGGAAACAATACGAGTTCATACGAAGATGACATTTTGGATATGTAACTGGAAAGCTCCCCTTTAAGGTTATACAAATGCATGTACAATTTTACCTGACAAGTTTATTATTTTTCTTTTCAGCAATGTTTTAATTTCTAGCCTTTTTTTTCATGAACACATTGATGGACCATTAAACAGACAGAGATGGCAGGGATAGCCTACAACACAGACAAATGCATTTGAGTACATGTTTGAAATTGCTGTTTTTCCACTTAGTGCTCATTGCAATGGAAGAAAAGTCTGTTATTTGGTCAGTAAGAGAAAACTTCTCTGCATTCACCAGCAGCTGCCAAACAGCTCAAACAGAGTAAAATCCCAATTCTGCAAAACTAAGCCGAAGAAATACAGCTTGATTGAGTTATGTTGATTTAAATGAGGAGACTCTTAACTCCCTATACTTAGCATCCAATGTTTATCATAAAAAATGTGTGTCAGAAAACACTTCTTTATTATTTTCCTGGTTAATGATTATGTACCTGTCACATAATTAATGCACATTATGGAAAGATAAAAAAGAAAGACCTCCAAATGATTTTCGAATAAATTCTGGACATTTTCTTGGATAATGATCCTCTTTCTTCTCCTATTCTCTTATTCTTGTTGAGAGTTTGGTTAATGTTCAGAGGAGAATAAACTGTACAAGTGATTTTGTCATAGAACATATTATTACATGCTGTCTTTATTTAAAATCTACTGCATCAATAGAGCTTGATAACCAAAGATCTAGTAATATGTTTCATAGATTTTCTTTGCCTAGGTAAGTCTTGCATGAACACGATGTTGGCTTGTGTCTAGTAGTTTTTCAATTTAACAATATATATATATATATATATATATATATATATATATATATATATATATATATATATATAAAAAGATGGTAGTACCTGTCTTAACAATATTCTCTATACATTTAGCTGCCATGATGCATATGCATGGTCTATACAGTAAATGCCATTTCGTGGTGGTATCCTAAGGAAGAAGTTATTGTCTTAATCTATCCACACAGAGCTACACAAAATGCATCTGACAGTTGTACTAAGCTATTACTGAGCATGATTGCTTTCCTAAAAGAAAAAGGTGGTCATTTATCACAGTCTCTTAACAGCAAAATTGGGGCAAAATCAGAGCAAAAAAAAAGGAAAAAAGAAACCAGATGTATCAAGGAAAAGGAATCCAATGAACTGTGTGTTTATTTCTCTCACACAATATATCTGGTGATTTTTTTTGTTTGCATCATTTTTGCAACAGTGTTACCCAAGTTTTGCAACTGGGAGACTGTGATAAAAAAAAAAAAAAAACCACAGTGTTTTTGTTGGGTGATGAATCCTGTATCTTTCATTTGGTAGACAAATATTGAGCAATCATTTCAATTTTGCATGAGTTCACCGTACAAAATCGTCCAAAAAAATTGTTTTACATTTTTTATTCTGATTTAAGCATTGAGCAATGACCACAACACAGAAAACAGATTTTTATGCAACATTAATGATGAAAGTTTGTATCTTGAAAGCCTCATATATTTGAAAAGAAAAATGCAGTAACCTTTCTGTATTTAATATTATCTTATAGCAATATAACTGTATGGTATAATATCAGGATTTAAATATTTATACAAATACACCTACCGTACTAGGTGTATGCATTTCACTGCTATAGTTATCAAGGTCAAATTAAATGTAATCTACTTCATTGTTTGAAAAGTGTGACTGTATCATAAAAAAAATTATAATATTGGTTAATGAGAAAAAAAAATACGATGTACTTAAACCGCTGAAATCGGAGTCAAGATTGCTGATCCTCGTTTAAATGCAGGGTTCATTGAATTCTCATGTTGTACATTTTCACCATTTTTTCCCCTTAACATTGGCTATGAAAAATATGGTTCCGAAAACACATGTATTAACTTTTTACTAGCATTTTTAAAATAAAACATTACAGAATTTTCTAGTGCGTCATGGAAGAAATTATGCATTGATATATTTCCACTTCATTGTGACATATAGTTATATACAGATGATAAAGATGTTACAAATGAGGAATATGTTTTTGTTTGAAAAGAGAACATTGTTAGGTAATGACTCATTGTTTTTTTCTCTGTGTTTTCAAAGCCGTAATAAATGTGAACACAATACAAAGACAAAAGAAAAGAATAGAATGTTAAAGGCACATGCATAAGTGCTTGTAAACTATATTTGGGGTAAATCTTAAAACATGTTGCCTTACAGAATGTATGCAGTTTGCTTCCAACGGGGCTCATGAGCAGTGATGTTCACATGATACCCATTTTTCTGCCATCAGTTAATTGTTTGTTTCCAAGCAACATTACATACTGTACTACAGTACATAAAGTTATATCATTTTAAAAGTGTACAACAATTTAACTGTGCTAACCATGTTACTGATCTCTATAAATGCAAATGTACAGTATATACCAATATTAACTACTACTGACACAGGCTACATTTTTTTTCTGCTTCAATCTGTGCAAAAGTTGTGCATTGCAACAGAAGAAGCAGCTCTGCAGCAATGTCAAATCTTGGCTGGATGTATTGCACATATTTTACTGGGTTTATATTATAAACTTTATTCTTAACAGGAAGCATTCATTTAAAATCCTCTCCACTATAATGTGTGTTGTATTGTAGGTTGTAAAATTAGTCATGTTTTAGAGATGAAAAAGACATAACAAAGGGCTGATTACAGAAAAAGAGTAATCAGTTTACTCCATAGAGAAATGAAAGTACTGTATAAGGAAAGAGAGACAGGGGAATGGCATTCAATGAGAGATAAGTACAAGAGAGAAAAGCATGGAGAGGCAAAGGGTCACATTCAATAAAGTCCATTATTACTTCATGGTTGCTAAAATTAATTAGCTTTGCAGTGATACATTTCAAAATGTTCACCTAATTGAATAAGAATTATATACATGTATGCATTTGTGAAAAGTACTACACTTCTCATGTGCAATTTTGCATCTGCATTGAAAGAGATACATATCTCCAAAAGGTGAATATATCACAAACACATTAGTGCTTAATATCTATAAAAAGTGGCAATATCTACAAAAAATTGAGTGATATATATAATTTATGAATGTCCAGAGCTATTCACTAATCACAGAGGTTTTGTGTAACACAAGGGAATCAGATAATTTTCTGAGAAAGCAACTGTATTGTGATTTTTTCATTGTTCTTTTAAGTTACTGTCTTTTGTGGAGGATGGTTTCTAGAGCATCATTTTATCTTGTCTCTTACACAAAATGTTATTAATGTTATACTGCAATGTTACAAATGATATGTGTACTGTACTGTATATACAGAGCGCTTAGTATATTTGAAAAAATATGTAAGCCTTACTACAGCAATAGTATTTTTATGTACATATGATGTGATGCCTGGAACTCTAGAAACAGATATTACATTTTCAAATGCTTCTGTAGTTCTTTAAAGGTAGAAAACTAGAGATGGATGAATTATTCACAAACATTAAAATTCACTGCAAATATTCGGGGATTACTCAAAAAAATGTACCTATAGGTACTGTATGCAATTTTGATGGTCACTACTATTCACCATTCATCCATCTTTAAAAACCACTGCTCTAGGCAGCTTCATAGAACAATTTGCCACAGTAAAGGGTGATGAAGAAAATGTGTGATAAATATCTAAAGTGACCTAGTGATAATCACTTTTCTGAGCTTATTGAATAACACATGCACACTTAATTTGCAAATAGTGCTAATCACATATTTGCATATTTGAGAACAGTTCCTCACTCCCCTCTTCACGGCTACTTCGCCCAGTCTTCACTGCTAATTTGTTGTGATAAGTTCAATTCTGAATCTAGAAAAGTTGTCTTCCCATTTTTAGTGATAACATTCTCCTTCAAATATTCTTTGGACTTGAATCTAGCCCAAAGAATACATACAGTACAATAGAAGAGAGAAACAAAATATGAAAATATAAGCAGTTTATTGGCTACAAAGTACAATGAGAATGTTATACGTATGTCTCTACATGTGTAGGTGATTTAGAGCAGCAATATAAATTGCATTGTTATATACTAGATATTTTTGTTTTTAGTAACAAAAGAGTGCAGAAAAAACACAATGTCTTTAGTTTATACAGGATGTCATTTAAATTATTTATTAGTACACACGAATTTTAATGTCATTTTAGCTGAGCACTGTGCCCATGAAATAAAATAATGATGTAAAAAAATGGATATTTAAACATTTGGGGAAATTGTTACAAAGAGGTGCTAAACTGACATGCACCCTAAGGCCCATTTACTTTGATGGTCTGTAAGGTGTCTTATGACTTACCACAATTTGGTAAATATAGTCCTAGATGTTTGATTTTTAAATGGCATGTAGCAATACAGGATGTAGCTGTGCATACTGTAAGCTTTCTAAACCGTCTAACCTATTCCTCCATAGAAATGCTGCTTAAGGAATTAAAGTTACTTCAGTATAGAATTGTAATCCTGGTCCAATGAAGAATACTCTAATACTGCACATGCCAACGTGTAAATTATCACACCACACATGGATAGGTTTTAAATCCTATTTCCAATGCTAGCCAATATTGAAGGTTATCATTGCTGACGTCGAAAAGCCTTTTAGAAATGTATGTCATTATTTATGTATCTTATGCAATCCTATGAAAGGTTAATGCAACAAAACTGCTTCCCATCTAGACCTACTAGGTTGTCATGAACAGATCTTAATATAAATTTGTCAAGCATGTTGAAATCCAGTACAGTCAACATAATGGTGAAATATAATAAAACAATGCTGGTAGTTGTAACAAGATGTTTAAATGTAATATGGTTTTTCTGTGTAGTAATATTATGTAACTTTGACACTGTGACAACTGTAGTAATAGAAGAAAGAGAAAAGTCATGGATAATCTCCTGAAAATGTACAATATTCAGATGGAGCACAACTCACTGTCTCTGGAGCCACAGCTGTGTGTAAAACCAGGAATACTGACTGTGGTGAAGAGGAAGGCAATGGTGAAAAAAAAACTACAACATTTCCTGTTTGTCTGGCATAAAATAGTGTGTAGTTTTTACTGGAAAATGTATGCATTTCAGTGATATATTAAAGTGTCCTTACAAAATAACATGTTATAACATGAAAATGAAGACCTATTGCAGGCAAGATTGTGTGTGTATATATACAGTCATGTGAAAAAGAAAGTACACCGTCTTTGAATTCCATGGTTTTACATATCAGGACATAATAGCAATCATCTGTTCCTTAGCAAAAAAATTAGGTAAATACAGTACAACCTCAGATGAACAACAGCACATGACATATTACACCGTGTCATGATTTATTTAACAAAAATAAAGCCAAAATGGAGAAGCTATGTGTGAAAAACTAAGTACACCCTTACTGCTTCCATAGGAATTAAGATGCTAAGTAACAGACAGGTGCTGCTAATCAAATGCCCTTGATTAATTGATCATCAGCAAGTGTGACCACCTCTGTAAAAGCCGAAGATTTAGTAGTTTGCTGGTCTGGAACATTCAGGTGTGTTTTAACACAATGCCAAGGAGGAAATACATCAGCAATGATCTTAGAGAAGCAATTGTTGCTGCCCATCAATCTGGGAAGGGTTATAAGGCCATTTCCAAACAATTTAAAGCCCATTATTCTACAGTGAGAAAGATTATTCAAAAAAGGAAAACATTCAAGAAAGTTGCCAATCTTCGCAGGAGTGGACATCCCAGCAAATTCACCCCAAGGTCAGACCGTGCAATGCTCAGAGAAATTGCAAAATACCCAAAAGTTACATCTCTACAGGACTCAGAGCATATTAAATGTTAAAGTTCATGACAGTACAATTAGAAAAAGACTGAACAAGTATGGTGTGTTTGGAAGGGTTGCCAGGAAAGCTTGGCTGAAATTGGGTCATGCAATAGGACAATGATCCCAAGCACACCAGCAAATCTACAACAGAATGGCTGAAAAAGAAAAGAATCAAGGTGTTGCAATGGCCCAGTCAAAGTCCAGACCTCAACCCGATTGAAATGCTGTGGCTGGACCTTAAGAGAGCTGTGCATAAACAAATGCCCACAAACCTCAATGAACTGAAGCAACGTTGTAAAGAAGAGTGGGACAAAATTCCTCCACAATGATGTGAGAGACTGATAAAGTCATACAGAAAACGATTACTTCAAGTTATTGCTACTAAAGGTGTTTCTACAAGCTATTGAATCATAAGGTGTACTTAGTTTTTCACACATGGCTTCTCCATTTTGGCTTTATTTTTGTTAAATAAATCATGACAGTGTAATATGTCATGTGTTGTTGTTCATCTGAGGTTGAATTTACCTAATTTTTATACCTGCTAATGAACAGATTATTGTTATTATGTCCTGATATGTACAACCATGGAATTCAAAGATGGTTTACTTTCTTTTTCACGACTGTGTGTGTGTGTGTGTGTGTGTGTGTGTGTGTGTGTGTGTGTGTGTGTGTGTGTGTGTGTGTGTGTGTGTGTGTGTGTGTGTGTGTGTGTGTGTGTATATATACTGTACACACACACACATACATATTTATTTATTACTTGCAACAGTTATTTCTAACAGTTTAGGACTGCCTTTGCCGAAAATGTTGCCCATTTCATTGCTAGTCATATTGTTACGGTACTTTAGTTAGATATTCTTTAAATCTTAAATAACAAGATATGCACTTGCACGTTGGGAATTCAAAATGGTCACTAATAATATTATAGCCTTAATGCTAATGGTCATGGGAACTATTTCCCGCAAAAATTAACCCATTTTCTGTATCAGGTTTTTGCTGTAGAAGAGAAGGTAAAAAAGGATTTCATAATATGAAGCTTGCCTTATTGGGCGGCAAAAGACTTGACCGGGGGCGCAGTCCCCACTTGAATAAGATTGGCCGTAAGTGTGGCCGTGAGTGGCACATTGGAGGGGCCTCGGGGTATAGGCTAGAAGCCAGGGCAGAAACAGGCACTTGGTCCTTGGCTGCAGCGGTTTTCCTCTCCTCCTAGTGTTTGCTTAGGCTGCGGCCATGGTGATGGTGATGGGCTGCAGGAGGGTGCACGCAGCGCGATCATATAGATGTGCCTCTATGAGGCTGTCTATAGAGCGCGCCAACACGCATGGGAGCAGAGGCGCCAACACTCGCGATGCAGGAGAAAACAGAAAATCTGTTTTCATGCACGGCGGCCGGGCAGCAGCTGGGTCACGTGAGCAGTTCACCCAATGAGGGCGAATAAGCTCCATGACGTCATGGCCATGCCCCCCGACACACCTCCCTGTCTCCTCTACATGCAGGACAAAGATCTCTCCTGCTGCAGACAGCAGGGAGAAGCCGAGTGAATTCTGGCACCCTCTCCAGTGTTGACCATGGCCGCAGCCTTATTGTTTAAGTCGGTGCGGCGCCCCCCCCCCTCATTTCCCTAGCCCGCATCTCCCGTTGTGCGGGTGACCACTTGGGGACGCCGGCACGGGCGGGTGGGGGGTTAGCTGGGCGATCCCGCTTACCTTGCCGCTCACGTTCTCCCTATGTGGCCAGAGTAGCCACGCAGAGAGATCGGCGGGATTGGAAGAGGAGAGGCTCCGTTAGTGCTGGCCGGCAATGGAGGCAGACACGTGGATCTCCCGCGAGGCACCATCCACTACGGTTGGCGCCAGGGGGAGAGTGTGGTCATCTAGGAGCAGGGGAACTTGCCGGCAATGGAGGTGGGTGCGCGGGTCTCCCATGCGGTGCTGCCCCCCCCCTTGTGGTGCAAAATTCCCCGGTTGGCCCGATCGGGGCGGGGATATGACGCCAGCGCCAGAGGAAGAGTGCACTAGTTGGGAGCAAGGGAATTGGCCTGCGCAAGAGGTGAGCACGTGGGTATCCCATGTGGCACCGCCTCCCTCGTCTTGCAGTACATTCGGTTCCCGAGTGGGTACTTGCAGGGGCTATAGCAGGGGCACAATTTACTGTTTTTACCCTTCCGGGGCAGGCTTTGGTGCCAGCGCCAGGGGGGGGAGTGTGCTCAATTTTGAGCAGGAGATCTGGCTTTGGGAGGACAGCATGTGGCTGGAGGAACATGCACGGGTGAGCTGTAGTATGTCTTGCGTTTTGGTGCATTGCGTTGCTCCTTTGTTGCTGTTATTGATTGGCCACGTTCTGCTCTTTGGTGGCTTGGCCATGTGTGAATTTTGTTTGTGTTCCGTTACACTCAGACTTGTGGCTGAGGAGCAAAAAGCATCAGCGTATGTTTACACTTTTTATAGCAGATTTGGTACAAGGCGGTATGTGTACTATTGTATAGCGTATTTTGCAACGGATTAATAGGTTCACAGATGGATAGCATATGGTACACTGTGTGGTATGCAGGCAGTGTATAGTATATTTTGCACTGGATGGGATTGTTATAGGTATGTACTGTATAGGTGAATGTGCTAAGGCAGGCCTGCCCAACTCGTAAAGTGAGAAGGGCCGAACTGCTCCAAGGAAAAAAAATTTGGGCCACACGGGTGAAATCATCATCATCATCATCTCTCCTCCAGCACCTCTCATCATCATCATCATCATCATCCTCATATCTCCCCCAGGACCCCTCACTATCAATCTTTACGATACTCCCCATCTATCTCTCATACTCCCATCTCTCCCCCTCACCCACACAATACCCCCCTCCACATCAAACACACAATACCCCCCTCCACATCAAACACACAATACCCCCCTCCACATAAACCATACAATACCCCCCTCCACATCCCCCCAGCCCATTCCATGTAGCATCCCCCCCCACAAGTCAGCACCCCCCCATGTCTCTCTTCCCTCAATATGACACTCTCTCCCCCTCCCCGTAATGACACTCTCTCCCCCTCCCCTCAATATGACACTCTTTCCCCCTCCCCTGAATATGACACTCTCCCCCCCTGCAACTCACATCACACCCTCCTCCTGCAACTCACATCACTCTCACCCTCCCCCTGCAACTCACATCACTCTCTCCCCCCCCTGCAACTCACATCAGTATCTCCCCCCCCTACACCTCACATCACTCTCCCCCCCCCTGCACCTCACATCACTCTCCCCCCCCCTGCACCTCACATCACTCTCTCCCCCCCTGCACCTCACATCACTCTCTCCCCCCCCCTGCACCTTACATCACTCTCTCTCCCCCCCTGCACCTCACATCACTCTCTCCCCCCCTGCACCTCACATCACTTCCCCCCCTGCCCCTCACATGTCAGCAGCCCAGCCCCCCCCTCACATGTCAGCAGCCCCGCCATCACATGTCAGCAGCCCACCACCCACCAGCCCGTTTTCACACCCACCCACCCCCCACCAGCCCGTTTTTCACACCCACCCCCCCCACCAGTCCGTTTTTCACACCCACCCCCCACCAGCCCATTTTTCACACCCACCCCCCCCATCAGCCCGTTTTTCTCACACACACACACACACACACACACACACACACACACACACACACACACACACACACACACACACACACACACACACACACACACACACACACACACACACACACCTCTCTTAGATCAGCTCAGCACATCCTCTCTCCCCAGTACTAAGCCCCGCCCCTGGCATGCTCTGACCTCCCCGGCATCCTGCTATTGAAGAAAAAAAAACACACGGCTGATGCTGCCCCCGCGCACCACAAAACCTGGGGGCTGGGAGGGAGATGGAGGGGGCAGGGAGGGAGAGGGAGGGGGCTGGGAGGGAGAGGGAGAGAGGAGGGATGAATCGCTGCCATTTTTTTAAACTTTTTTTTTTAAATTTATTTAATTAACTGGCACCCGGCCAGAGTAATCGCGGGCCGCACAGAGAGGCCAGACGGGCCGCATGCGACCCCCAGGCCGTATGTTGTGCAGGCCTGTGCTAAGGGATAAAACTAATATATGAACACACAAAAGACTAGCAAGATCCCTAAGATAGCACTCAAATAAACCTACTTATCTATAAAACATGCAACAAAACAAGGTACAATTGTCAATATAGAAAATGGTTTTAATTAAATGCAGAAGATCACATTACCATTAAAAACATACAAACACTGATGGCAGCAAATCTCAATAATTAGCAAGGAAAAAATGGAATACATGTGTAACCCTTGTTCCCCCCCCCCCCCCCCTCCAGACTCATCTGTGGTGTCTAGGGTGCGTGAGGGCAGATTACATGCGTAGTGGTGGTGCATACCTGCATGGAACCGGAGGGCCTGAGCTTCCCGCGTTGTTATTGGGGAGACAGGAGCAGGCTTCTGGGGTGGTAGCCTCCAAGCTTTAGTGGTGCAGCGCCTCCATCTTCTATACTCCCAGGGATATGGGATAGGACCCGTACAGAAGAATGAACCCTGGTCCCAGGGTGAATGCTCCAGACTCACACAACAGTCTTTGTATAAAAGTATTGTCTCTTTATTTGTCAGATCAGCGACTCCAAATGTAGTGGCGACCAACAGCCACAACAACAACAGCAATGTCCCGCGGATCCCTCCACTCTCCTCCCTTCACATGTCTTTCCTCCTATCCTTCCCTCCAAGTCTCTCCTCCAACAGGATGGTCTGGGCTAGGGCGTCAATACCCCGCTGCCCACCTCAGAGGTTATCCTCTGGGTGGGGAATGGATTCTCCCCATCACCCCAGACCTGGGGTGAGGGGCATTGCTCCACCGGGTCTATGGTGCTATCAGCTCTACTCAAAGTGGCTGAGTCTCTCCTCTCCTCTCTCCGCTCCTGTACGACTGCACAGGTGAGACCGCACTGTCTCCTCCAACTCCTCGGCCAGAACAGACAGTCACTTACGGGAGCTGGCTGCTAAATATAGAGTCAGCCCCACCCCTCATGATGTCAGCAGTACCTCCCCTCTGTCTCATGCCTGCAGCAGAGTCAGGGGCCTGCATCTACCACTCAGGGCAGGGCTTGGAAGGGGGAAAACCCATGATGACTACTGGTGCCTGCCCTTAACAGGACTTACCATCGTAGGAGGAAGATAGGTATAGCCTGTGCTGTGTACAGGGGGCTACACTCTCCCTATGGTGGAATCCAATGGTTCCCACTTGGACCTAGTTTTAGCAGACCCATCCTACAGCGAACAACCTGGGAAACAGCACACATGAGACATTGTCATATACATTGCATATGAGGTAGTTCAAGGATAATACAACTGGGTACTCCCAACATGGGGAACCCTACAGATAATGCTTTGGATCAGGCTTTCTTACCCGCCGCCCATTATGATCCGTGACGGTCACAGCGAAAGACTGGACCGGCCCATGCTCAGGCCGATAGGTTACACCATGCATGTAGATACATCTACCTATGCTCCATATGCGACCAATTCGCTTATCTTATCCTCATTATGATACCCTCCCTGACCGAACTTGGTCCGAAGATATTCCTGCCAGCTATCCCGATTCTCTTCTATTTTCCTCATGATGGGCTCAGGCACATAAGGGTACTCATATCCGTGGGATTGCCGGTATCTAGCCACTATGGCCCGGTCAGCTCGACTTAGTTTGGTGAGCTTGCGGTGCCCCGCCCTGCTCGGCAGTACCCAAAACACAGGCTCTTCCGGAGCCACTTCATCATATAAGATACTGGGGCCTCGGGGTACAACAATTTTCTGCTCTATCTCCCGGTACCTACGATCTAATTCATCCTCCACCTCTTGTTGAGTGAAAGAACCAGCCGCCCACCAATGATCAACAATATTATTATTAATTAATAGGAACCGCGTACGGTCCATCCCCTCGTGGTATCCGGTGAACAGGGGTGCCCACCACTTGTCACGGTGCTCATACTCTGTGGAATAACTAGTGTGTTCTACATCGGACACTACCTGAGATGATACACCGGACATACCTGCATCAGTAGATCGCGAGCAATCTCTCCTCCCTTTGGCGTTGATATATCTAGTAGGGTTCATTTTGTAAACCACTTTGCTGGTAGGCCCAGTCTCTACTGGAGTGTGGGACCCACGGGCCCTCCCTCTAGCTGCAGGAGAAAACGGCACAGGGTTAGGCACAGGTATAACACTTGAATACGGTATCTCCCCATTCGACCCCTCATCGCTCAACTCCCAATCCCGCAAGTCCTTGGAGTATTTGGGGTATTTACATAACTTATCCCGGCTAGGTCCCGGTGGCAATACTCGTGACGGGGCAGGGGCAGGGGCAGTGGCCGGGCCGATGGAGCTATGCGCTGGGGCAGGGGCAACGTTCATGTCATTGTCCAGCAAGCGGGTGATACCGCGACCAAGGGACGCTTTCTTGGGTGCGTTCTCTGCCATGTGTCGCGCCTCTCTCGATGGACCCGGGCTTTTCAGGGTGGCCATTGCAAGGGCCTTATCTATGCTTCGTGAGGAGAACAGCGCTCCCGGCCTCGTTTTCCAGTGGAACCGGAAATGCCGTCATCAGCTGGGCCCTTAGAATCTCCCTCTGCTCCGTGGTCACACACCGGAAGTGCGTCGAAGAACAGCATGGGCGTTGGTGGAACATCCGGTTCACGGACGGACAAGTAGGCCGCAAGCCTCTCCTGCTCATCCTCCGCGGTCGCTGCTGCCGCTTGGCGGAAGTAAGGGGGTGGTGGAGTCTCCTTACCACTCCGCTGCGGTTTGATGATATCGGGCTCCTCTAGGGTCGTCTCGGTCTCCGTCTCCGCCGCACTGGGAGTCACCACGGCCGTGGGACTCTTACGGGCCTGCGGCCGCACCAGCGCTTGCCGTTGGAAGGTTTCCGGACCCGTCTGCTCCCTCTTGATGCCTTTGGGGTGGTTCGCCGGTAGGCGCATCACCACCGATGTCATGCCCACCTCTTCCTCCCAGGATATCAAGATCGGTTCTTCCGCTACGGGGTCACTGGGTTGTTCGGTGATACAACCAGTGGGTGTAGGTACAAAGCAGTCTCGCTCCGGTACCTCCACTGCGGTCGCGCTCTTCTCTGTCGACAGCTCGCTCGGTTCGGTAGCGGGCTGGGCCTTGGTTCCTCCCGCTTGGGTGTAACGGGGAACCAGGGCAGTCTTGTCTTGGCCTTCCGCCACCTCCGTCAATGTTCCTGGAGACGCACCCCGCGGGGTCTCGATCAAAGGCCACGGCTCGTTCGGCCAAAGGTAAAACGTGCCACATTGAGGGCATCGGGCCTTGGTGCTTGGTACCACGCCCGGTATCCCGCAGTGAACGCACAAACCCTGGAGGTATTCGTGCTCAGCTACCTCCACTACCAGTAAGCCTCCTGGTAGTTGGTAAATCGAAGTATTCATCTCGGTCATGGTTCGCTCAGGGTTGGAACAGCTCAGTGTTTCAGCTCCTTGCTCCTCGAATGCCAGACAAAAGTGAAGCTCTTCGCTCTGGCTTCCGGTCCCTCCATTCACTGGGGAGGACTCTCCTGATTGGCTCTCCTGGGGCCTCCTCCCTCTGTTGGAATCCAGAGGCGTGGCCTTTTCTCCTTCGGTGTGATGTGGTCTGGCTTTCTGACCAGTTACGGCACAGGTGGGTGGGCTTTCGGCTTTCGCGCCGCTCCGCTCCTCTTGCACGGAATCTGGGTTTGGCGCCAGACTCTTGCACATTTCCCGCCACATTTCTCTCACTGTCTCTTTGCACGATTCACGTGCTTGCTCCAGGATTGGCGGGAACCGCCATTCTAGATCGGCTCTCTTGCTCCGCGGAGCACATGCAGTGACGGATGCCATCTTGGATGAGCCCGCCAAATGTTCATGTGCCCTATTCTCAGTGTCTACTGGGTATCTCGTACCTAGACACTGACTGACCTCCAAATGTGTGTTCTGCATTCTGTTTCTGTATCCCACTAATATGAGGTGGCTTTACCCCAGGCTCAGCGGAACTCCTCTCCTCCATGCACTGTACTCGGTGTCTACGATGCAAGTGCTCTGTGGTGCGTTTGTGTGGGTGATAGCTAGTGTACCTCTCCTTCCTAGGTATGGGCATCTCCTACTTTTGGCCACTCATAGCGCGGACCCTGGGCCACGGTCCCTGGACTAGTTAACAGGTTGACCCCACCAGTTGCCTCACGCTATGTGCCTCAAGGGACTCGGACAGCTATAGCTATTCACCCCTCCTATGCCACCTCCTAAGGGCGCCCCAGGCATACTGTGCGAGAGTCTACGCTCCCCTGACTACCCCCATTATGTGCAATTGCGCCCTTCCTTCTCGAGCACTTGCACGGAGAGTGCATCTCACTCTTCCCGTTCTGCCTCGCTGTAAGCCTGACCTGTTCTGGCATCTCAGCAGCTCGCCTCCAAATGTAACACTAGTTCCCTTCCCCCCAGACTCATCTGTGGTGTCTAGGGTGCGTGAGGGCAGATTACATGCGTAGTGGTGGTGCATACCTGCGTGGAACAGGAGGGCCTGAGCTTCCCGCGTTGTTTTTGGGGCGACAGGACCAGGCTTCTGGTTTAGTAGCCTCCATGCTTTAGTGGTGCAGCGCCTCCATCTTCTATACTCCCAGGGATATGGGATAGAACCCGTACAGAAGAATGAACCCTGGTCCCAGGGTGAATGCTCCAGACTCACACAACAGTCTTTGTATAAAAGTATTGTCTCTTTATTGGTCAGAGCAGCGACTCCAAATGTAGTGGCGACCAGCAGCCACAACAGCAACAGCAATGTCCCGCAGATCCCTCCACTCTCCTCCCTTCACATGTCTTTCCTCCTATCCTTCCCTCCAAGTTTCTCCTCCGACAGGATGGTCTGGGCTAGGGCGTCAATACCCCGCTGCCCACCTCAGAGGTTATCCTCTGGGTGGGGAATGGATTCTCCCCATCACCCCAGACCTGGGGTGAGGGGCATTGGTCCACCGGGTCTATGGTGCAATCAGCTCTACTCAAAGTGGCTGAGTCTCTCCTCTCCTCTCTCCGCTCCTGTACGACTGCACAGGTGAGACCGCACTGTCTCCTCCAACTCCTCGGCCAGAACAGACAGTCACTTACGGGAGCTGGCTGCTAAATATAGAGTCAGCCCCACCCTCATGATATCAGCAGAACCTCCCCTCTGTCTCATGCCTGCAGCAAAGTCAGGGGCCTGCATCTACCACTCAGGGCAGGGCTTGAAGGGGGAAAACCCATGATGACTACTGGTGCCTGCCCTTAACAGGACTTACCACAGTAGGATGAAGATAGGTATAGCCTGTGCTGTTTACAGGGGGCTACACATGTATACAAAACATCTGTAAACAAATGACTGTAAAGCTCCACTAATAGACCAAGATAATAAACCTGTCTATAAACAATAACTAAAATAGTTAAAGAAAAATTGGAAGGTACAAATAAGGTCTTGAGGCAGAAAACTCCCTAAATTCCTCTATCAACTAAAAGCTTAGAAAATAATAATCTAAACTCAACAGAAATATACTGTATTTAACAAAAAGGAGAGAGGATATAAAAGAATAAACTTATATGTACTAAAAAATACACACATGAAAAATGTGACCAGGGAAGAGAGAGGGGCAAAAAAAGAATGCACGAAACTCATACCCAATACAAAACAGTCACACGTAAAAGAAAAATTATCTTAAATAGTACAAAATGTATACATACAGTAGCTGCCTGAAAACATCCAGATGTATGGCACTGGGGGATACAAAAAATGCTGCTCCCATGCTAAAGCTAGACAAATAGCAGCAAGTGCCACAAAACAGAAGGATGAACCAGTCCTGATAGTAAAAAAAAACCTTTTTTAAAGGCGTAAAAAGTTAGTTGAGGTGTAGTAAAATTTATACTGAGGCTAGTGTGTGCCAGCGTCGCCTCCCTGAGCTCCTGACCAATTGCAGAGACGAACAGGATCATTGACATCACTAGCACAGCTGATTGCTGTTCTAACAGAATTGAAGGTAAGGAGCGTTAGGAAGAAACACAAGTCCACAGCTGATAGCAATTATCGCATTGCACATGTGCCGGGTAATGAAGTGCTGGAACACAGCTACAGGCAGGCTTAATGACGTCATCGGTATCACAGTGGGCTGACCCATCAAGGCATACTGAAGCATGAATTCAAAGGCAAAATACACAACCAGGAACTCTAAATAGAGAAGACTGGAAACATTGTATAGTGTCATTAGTACTGCCAAGATGATAAGAAGTACATTAGACAAATATTGCTTGACATACAGTATAGATCATACCTGACGCAAACCAGAGTGTGTGTGTGTTCAAAGATAGAGTAAACACATAATCAATAACAGAAATAGTTAAAAGAATAAATAATAAAACAGAAAGAGGGTCAAAAATGACCATATGTTTAAATACCAGACATATAGTAAAGAAGAGACACACTAGAGGAACATGGCAAAACCCAGGGAGTCATTTAATCCCTGGGTTGCATAGTATTTCGTAGAACAATCCACCTGCACTCCTTCTGGAGTAGGGCTTTTTCAATGTCCCCTCCTCGGATGCCCAGGAAGACTTTGTCTATGGCAAAGGCAGAGATCAGCGTACTATCTGCCCCATGAAACTTCAAGAAGTGTCGTGCGACAGAAGTGATCTTTTTAAATGCGTCCAGATCCCTTTGTACAAATCTAATATTTCTGGAATTCTAAATCTGAGCTCACGACTCGTCATGCCAATGTATATTAGCTTACAGGGGCATGTAAAGTAATATACTACCCCTTTTGATTTACAATTCAGAGTAGCCAATCTTATACTTTTTGATACCGTCACTGGTAGTGAAAGTATCAGTTTGCAGCATAAATTGACAAGCTGAGCAGCTGTTACACTTAGAAAAGCCCTTCCTTCTATTAATTGAGAGAAATGTCTGATTAGTGTGTGGGATATAATGGCTATGTACCAAACGGTCCTGTAAGTTAGATGACCGTCTACTTGTCAGATTCACCCTGTCACCAAGAACATCTTTAAATTCACCATCGGTGCAGAGGACAAGCCAATGTTTTTGAAGAATTTGCCAAAGATCTTGCCACCTATCCTTATAGGTCCCGATAAATCTGATCTTAGATTCCGTTTTTTAATTTTTGGTTGTAACAAAAGGGACCGATCACCTTTAGCACAACCCACATATCCCTGATGGATGCTTCTATTGCTATAACCCCTAGATGTAAATCTCTTTTTCATTTCTTTGGCTCTGATTTCAAAGCATTCCTCTGTCGAACAATTCCATTTTAATCTAATAAATTCACTATGAGGAATGCCATGATTTGATGGTGTTGATGGAAGCTGAGGCATGTAAAATAGAATTAGTGGAGCTGGTCTTTCTATAAATGTCTGTCCCCACATTCCCATTGGAATCAATATTAATCTTTAAATCCAAAAAGTCTATGGAGGAGGGGCTAGACTTACAGGTTAATTTAATGTTATAATCGTTGTGGTTGAGAACATCGACAAATTCCCCAAGCTCTCTGGCAGAGCCCTGCCAGAGGATGAGGACATCGTCGATGTATCTCAACCACAAGAGAACATGTGTAGTCATTCTAGTTTGAATTAATTATTATGTTATTATTATTATGTTTTTGGAACAGGTTTTTCTAGCCTTTGTTTGTATATATAGTGTGAGCGACACCCTTTAGTGTGTGTTTGAGATATATATATATATATATATATATATATGTAACCCTTTTATCATACCCCCCCCTAAATGAGATTGAGGGTACACTCATTCTCAGCTACTTTCAGGTGGACTGACGGCTCTGCTGTGGTGTGGGGAGAGCCAGGACAGGGAACAGGAGGGACAGATTACCTTGATATCTCTTGATGGTGCACAGCGCCTCCAGCCAGCGAGGATCCCCTGTAGATCTTCAGGGGATGGACCCCCACTGACACTCCTTCAGCCAGAGACAGGAACTCGCATACAGCAATGTCTTTTCTTTATTTATTCATAGACAGCTCCAGTACAGAGAATGCAGTCTTCCATGATCTCTAACAGCATATATGTTCTCTCTAGATCAAATCCCTGTCTAGATAGCATAATTCCCTTCCCTATCCTAGCATGGGAGGAGAAGGGAGAGACTTTCTCTGTCCTATCTAACTTCTTCTTCTTCTTCTTCTTCTTCTTCTTCTTCTTCTTCTTCTTCTTCTTCTTCTTCTTCTTCTTCTTCTCCAAACTCAACTGACAATTTAGGAGGCTGTCCATTTTAAACATCCTTGGGGAGTGCCTCTAACTCTGACTCATAGTAAGCCAAAGCCGGATACAGATTGGCCCACACACATCAGGGGGCGTTCCAACAAATATCCACCCCTCAGATTGGGGTGGACACATTATTCAAGGCTGGAATACACACACAGGCCTTATAAAGGATTTAACCTTTCCACTGCCTGCACTAACAGGACTGACAGAGGAAAGGCCCAGAAAAAGAAGTAACTGCCGGGAGGCTATGTTACACTCTCCCCTTGTTGAAATCCAATGACCTCACTTGGACTACAGTAGGTATAACACTACCTTACTGTGCAACACCTGTAATTTCAATACAGCCTGAAATGTAACAACCATTGTCCACTTCAGCATAATATTTCATTGCATACCATAACATTGGTTACCTCAGTAGTAATGGGCTGAGTCAGGCTTCCTGACCATTCTGCCCTGACTGTCAGGCACTCTCACAGAATAGCACCTGCGCTTCGCAAATTTGGAGATATACTCCACCCGGTCCAGATGAATATTACGGCCCACCACCCATAACTTTAGTAATTGTGGTGCTCTGTCAAGATCCACATAGGTAGGATCCTTAGCAGTGGGGGCTAGATGGGCAAGTATAGCCTCTTTTACCCACTCTATACGGTGAGCTTCAGCACTGCGCATTAATTTCTCAGGGAGATAGGGGTATTCGTAACCCATCTTCCTGAACCTATGAACTAGCACTCTTTCTGCTCGGCTACATTTTACCAAACTTTTATCAGTTGCGGTGCCAGGCACCACCCAGAAGATGGGACCTTCCCATAATGGTACTCCCTCTGTCTCCTCCCTGACAGGAGACAATACATGTACAGATTTTAATGAACCCGTCTCCTCCTCCTCACAATCCCCCCACTGCACAAACCCCTCCAAATGTATCACAGGCATAATAGACATTATATCGCATTGTCCATTTGGAGCCACGGGACTCACTGGTGATGAGGGCCTGGGGGTCAAGTATCGCACCCTGGGACTGGTGACAGACAGGGAAAGTGGGACAGAAGGGACAAATGACACAGGGACTGGGGCCGCCGGTGACAAGGGGGCCTCACCAAAGTTTCGAGGGGGCACATCCACGGAATTCACCCCAGGAGGAGCTATGGTACAGTCCTGGGTCAAGTTCAATTTGCCCCTCCCTTTGGCCTTAATATAGCGGGCTTCATCCAGCGCTTTGGCCTGAAGAGCATCTCTGGCTTCCTTCCGCTCCCTACAGCGCAGGAGGAAAGGATCGTTCGTAACAGTAGCACTCACCGGAGTGGCCTGGAGGTCACAGGAGCTCACCCGGCCTGGCGACTTGGCGGCCTTCTCATCTCCCGGTGGTGGAGCAGCAACAGTAGAGTCGATGCAGTCATCAGGTGTGGTGCCGGCCGGCACTTCTCCCGATAGTTGATCCATCAGCATCATATCATCGAAGTAGCTCGCATGTAGGAGAGGGCACAAGCTCGGGCCTCGCACATCTCCTGCTGACACCGCAGGTACAGCTCCGCAGCTTTCTGGGCTTGATCCCAGCAAGGATCTGAAGAAGGAACAATCAACTCACAGTCAGCAGTAGCAGCAAGGTTGTCCCCAACACCATCGGGTACGTAGGAGGCATCGGCCGATACCTCTTGGGTGTCCGGAACAGCAGACTCTTCAACGGAGCGTACCTCCCTTTCGATGCAGCTTACCGGAGCAGCAGTAGAATGCACCTCACAGTATGGAAGTGAGGCGGTACCCCAAGGCTCGGACGGCAGACCACTGAGCACCGCTGGCATGGGCGCAGAGGGGAACGGCTCCAGAGACAGAGGAGGGTCAGGCACCTTTTGAAAAGCATTCACCCAAGCGGTAGGACCCAGCAGACAGCCTTCTTTTCGGCCACCATGCCTTACAGTGGGCAGATCCATGCTGGACCTCGACGATGGGTGAGTAGACACCACTTGTAGGTCAGGGTAAAACAATTCACACACCATGGCTATGTAATGATGCGCAGCGTCATCGGCTGATACCTGGGCTAATTGTGACAACTTACACACCAGTTGGTATAAAGTGCGCAGCTCCCGGTGCTCATTGCAAGATTTGGTTCTTCAGGGCTGTCGGGTCTGGCCCTCAGATAAGGCACTCGACAAGCGGAGCAACTTCCCATAAGATGTAGCAAGCCGTCTGGGTAGTCACATGGCGGGCAGACCCCAAGGAGTTGGTTCTCAGGGGAGTCCCGGATGACAAGGACTCCTCCGGTCAGCTCATAAGTCTGCCCAAGGCACTTCATCTGTATAGCAGGCAGATCACAGTAGAGGCACAACTGCTGTCTCTGGAGTACACGTGCGTCTGGCTCCTCACATCTTGTGTGCTCCTGCAGGGCACACCCAGCTCCTCCCCCTGGTGGATAGTATAGTCCAATCCGGAGAAAGCAAGGGGGAGGGGTTTCAGTAGTTCGCACTGTTTCTGCTAACTGTAAGTCCAGCAAAAGCTTGCAAGTTGATGCCACGTTTACAAAAGAGCACATGGCATCCCTGGTAGTGGTGGGAACCGCCATTTTGAGGTAGATAAGAGTCCATGCGGCCCCAGTTCTCTGGAACCGCCATTTTAAAAGCACAAAGTCCAGCACCACGCGGTCTCCTTGAGAGCAAAACCACCATCTTGTAAGATCTTGTGAGCACAGGCGTGGCCCCCTTTCTTCAGTAAGGGGCCACATAAATAAAGCACAATTCTTTCTTTCAGTTGAGTACCACACACCCTGGTATAGCTTCAGGGAACGCCTCACGAACCTTTACTGCAATAGTCCTGTTATTGGTGGGTGCACAGGGGTCTCCGATCTCACCTCAGAGTCCCTGTCCCCTTGATGCTATCTTCGTTGGGGTATACAGAAGGGTACCCACGCTTCCCTGGTGTAGCCTTAGGTAGATGCCGCCCCAACTGCAGTGCCAGGATGGGCCTGCAGGCTCCCTGGTGTAGCCTCAGGAACCTGATACTCCCCATCCTTTTCCGGGGTATACTGATAGGCATGGCAACCACGCTTCCTTGGTGTAGCCTCAAGGAAGTCACCCCATATCCTATTTAGTGGAGTGTATGTGGGTATCCACGCTCCCTGGCACATAGCCACCAAGGTGTCGCCCCAACATAGAAGGTCCTCTTTAGGGTAACCCCCTCCCTGGGGAAGCTTTAGGGAGAGATTCCCTCTCTGGAGCCTGTCTGCTGCGACAAAGTCCCAAACACTGCTGCATGGTCCACTGTCTCTGGAAATCTGTCCGGTTGGTAAAACCTGTTCTGTCCTGGGGAGAAGTTCATCTCAGCAGTGCCTCCAAATGTAACCCTTTTATCATACCGCCACCTGAATGATCTTGGGGGTACACTCATTCTCGGCTACTTTCAGGTGGTTTTGGTGCTGTAACCTGCTGGCAACAGGAGGGCTGAGGGCTCCGTGGTGGTGTGGGGAGAGCCAGGACAGGGAACAGGAGGGACACATTACCTTGATATCTCTTGATGGTGCACAGCGCCTCCAGCCAGCGAGGGTCCCCTGTAGATCTTCAGGGCATGGACCCCCACTGACACTCCTTCAGCCAGAGACAGGAACTCACACACAGCAATGTCTTTTCTATATTTATTCATAGACAGCTCCAGTACACAGAATGCAGTCTTCCATGATCTTTAACAGCATATTTGTTCACTCTAGATCAGATCCCTGTCTAGATAGCATAATTCCCTTCCCAATCCCAGAATGGGAGGAGAAGGGAGAGACTTTCTCTGTCCTACCTAACTTCTTCTTCTTCTTCTTCTCCAAACTCAACTGACAATTTAGGAGGCTGTCCCAATTTAAACATCCTTGGGGAGTGTCTCTAACTCTGACTCATAGTAAGCCCGAGCCGGATACAGATTGTCCCACACACATCAGGGGGCGTTCCAACCAATATCCACCCCTCAGATTGACTTCCTCAGAGTTGCTAAGCCTGCCCTTGTATACTGACACATTATTCAAGGCTGGAATACGCACACACGGGCCTAATAAAGGATTTAACCTTTCCACTGCCTGCACTAACAGGACTGACAGAGGAAAGGCCCAGAAAAAGAAGTAACTTTCCTCACACAAAAACGCGTAGAGTCGCCCCCGTGACGTCATCAGAGGACTCCAGAGATCTCCAGACCGCTCGCCCTTAGCATTGTGTCGGGCTGTTTCGTGAACGTGAGAGCTCACTCCAAAGACCCTCCTATCATCAGGACACTGACCTGCAGCCCCACAGACGATTGATTCAGATAGTGTGAAGCTGAGACAGAGAGGTCGGTGACGGAGGAAGCGGGGATGACATCAGCATTTTATGTGTCTGTATTCTTATGACACTGTGTAAGTGTTCATTTTATTGTTTCTATAAATTTAATTTTTATTGGATTACGCTATGGATGCTTTCTTCTTCTAAACCCTAACTGGTGAAATTCTATGAGTGACATCCTGTATCATCATACTCGATTGAGGTTATCACATCACAGACCAGAGTCAAGCCCACTGCCACTGATCTCTGAAACGCCCGTATTTGATTGACACCACGTGAGTCTCCAATTGACCTAGTGTTGAACACATCTCACCATTTTAAACTCTATTTGCACTATGTTATATTCTTCTTCTATTTCATATTGAACCTGCGCTCCCCTGAACTCTGAGAAATCAATGTTTGAACTGGATTCAACAGACCATCCATTTGAAGGGTTTAGAGCTGCAATCCTTATTTAATATTTTCACCATTTTTTATGCACTTATTTTTTATGCACTTATTTTTTATTTAGATATATACACATTTAATAGGCACAAATATTTGTTTAAATCACTGCGCCGACCACTTGCACATTGTTGCATTTCTTGTTTCCTCACACACTCACAGGACACTGCACACACAGCACACTGCACACACAGCACACAGCACACTGCACACACTGCACACACTCACAGCACACTGCACACACTCACAGCACACTCTCACAGCACACTGCACACTGCACATACTCACAGCACACTCTCACAGAACACTGCACACTGCACACACAACACACTGCACACACATCACACTGCACACACAGGACACTGCACACACAGGACACTGCACACACAGGACACTGCACATACAGGACACTGCACACACCACACTCACACCACACTCACACCACACACACCCCTCCCCCTCCCTACCTTTGGTTTCAGCTGCTGAGATCGGAGTGGAGCTGGCATCGGGAGGGGTTGTGGGTGTCGGAGCGGAGCTGGCATCGGGAGGGGGGGGTCGGAGCGGAGATGGCATCGGGAGGGGGGCGGGTGTCGGAGCGGAGCTGGCATCGGGAGTGGGGGTGTTGGAGCAGAGCTGGCTGGGGGGTTTCTCGGAGCAGGTCTGCTGGGGGGGGGGTCGGAGCGGAGCTGGTGGGTCAGAGGGGGGCTGGCTGGGGGGGTTGCTTGGAGTGGGACTGGCTGGGGGTTTGATCGGAGCGTGGCTGGTGGGGGGGGGTCGGTGTGGACTACTGGGGGAAGTGAGGCTGCTAGGGGAATTTACAGTGGCTGCTGGGGGACATGTAGGGCTGCCGGCAACCTCTTCCCTCCCTCCTCCTGATAGGGCACGCGGCGGCCATATAAAAAAAATTAGCGCAACCCCGGTAATAGCGCGGTCGGATCGGGTGGCCCCCGAGGACCGCGCTATAATGGAGTTGGGCTGTATATATATATATATATATATATATATATATATATATATATCCCTTGAGAAAGTCAGCTGACGCTGACGAAACGCATCAGGTGACATCATCACGCTACCACGAGGAGCAGTTCAGTGGACCGAGGAGATTTTCTCTACTCTTGTGTTGCTGCATGAGGCTGTTTTAAGGTTTTAGCCTGTCACGAGAGCTGGTGGGAGGCTGTGCATGCTCTTTCAACCCCCTGGTTGTGATTTGAAAGTTGGAGCCAGTGTCGGATGACATTTACATACGCCAACCATCTCCACCAGGAAGAGGTTGGACGGGCGTTCCTACGCTACCCCAAGCGGTCCCACAGACGGTTTTGCAGCCTCTACAGTGGTACTGTACCATCTAGAGTAAAGATACCCTTATGTGAATTTTAATCACTGTTTTCCTGTAAGTGGGCATAACCTTTTTTATCCTATAATAAATTCCACATTTTGGTAATGCAATAGAGTTGTGCGCTGTTGTCTTGTTTTTTGCATACTGCCCATTTTGGCTTACATGCTTTATTGCACCATTTTTTGTCTTCTCTTCTTTTTTGGGCGTATCCCGCCCTTACAACAAAAAATCTACATACCGAGTCGGTTACTCTATAATAAGTGAAAAGCCCATATTTCTCACATAATTTGTGAGTAGTATTATCTTTTTTTAACTCTCAGAAATGTATTATACTGCAGTATTGCATTATTTTTGGTGTTCTCTGTTTTTTTCATTTTATATATTACCTGGATGAGAGTACGCACCTGACCCTCTTGCCATTATTCCTATAGTGGATTGGATCAAATCCACCTAAGTTGCAGCACCCATTACAGGACAGTATATCTAATTTTATACAATTTTTTTGGGGGGGTTTAATGTGAGCTTGTAGGTGTTCTGTATGTTTTATACATTACCTATTGTTTTAATACACAGTATCCTGCGCTCGCACTCTTTGTTTTCATAGTATACTGATGCATCATAATAACGATGACAGCATGGGATGCCATTACCATAATCTTGAAAACCATAGGTAAAGCACTGTAATTAGATGTTTCACTATGCTTGATAAATGGCTCATTGTAGCCCAAAATGTCTCATGTATTCTCTGCACTTTTCTCATTAAGAAATAAGAAAGATGATGTAACAGAATAGTTCTGAGTGTATAAGCAGAACGACTCAACATTCTGTCATTAATACTGATGTATGGTAAACTTTGCTCTCCACTAAGCCATAATAATAACTATTGCACTGTTCTGGTTTTTGTTAAAAAAAAAAAAAAGCTGGGTCATAGCAATTTTTCTTATAATTACACACATGGTTGATGGTAATGTAGCCCTGGTAAGAAAGAGGGCTATCGTTCTATCCTCCTCCTGGTATAAGCTCTGGTAAGGGCAGGCTGCCAGGAGTTATCATGGGTTTCCCCCACTTCAAGCACTTGTCCTGAGTGGTGGAGGTAGGTCACCTGACTGTGTCAAGGCAAGAGACACAGGGGCGGTGCCTGCTGATATCATAAAGAGCAGTGCACTTCCTATTTTAATGTGTGTGTCTACTACTGGCTGGTCCAGTGTGTGACAAGTGTTAGTTAGTGAGCTAGAGTTACAGTTGGAGAATGAGAGGGATCAGCTCATGAGTAGAGCTGATCCAACCATAGTGTAGGGGGGTGGACCAGTACTTCTCACCCTGCTTAGGGGGTGAGGGAAGAGTTAGCCCCACTCTGGATGCCCTCGATCCAGAGTGGTGGCAGGGAGGGACCATCCTAAAGGAGAGCAATCAGAGTGGATCAGATATCCTGTACCTGTCTGCTGTTGCTGCTGCTGCTGTGAATTAAGACTGCTGCTTTTAAGAAAGACAACCTGTGTGAGACTGGAATCTCTCATCCCTGTGTGGGAACACTCTTGGTAAGGATTCCACCCAGCATTCCTGGGGCTTACTAAAGATGGAGGCGCTGCACCACTGAATAAGAATGAAGGTATCCACCCCAGAAACCTGTTCCTGTTATCCCCATGTCATCGCGGGAGACTCAGGCCCTCCTGTTGCCAGCAGGTATGCACCACACAAAGACATGTAGCCAGACCCAAGTACACCTCAGGGGGCCCGATCTGCGATTGGCCCCGGGAAGAGGGGCTACAGTAAATTTTAAAGTATTTAAACACAACTTCTTATAGGGACCCTAAATCCAATATAACCATGTGCCCAGGATTATGGGAGAGGAATTGAAATCATAAAAAAGTGGGAACAACCATTGAAGCAATGTTTTGTTACATTTTTATTGATCATCACTAATGAAAAGCTTATTCAATAATCCAGTCCCAAAGTGTGTTAAATTTATCAACTGGTTCACATCTCAGCTAATGTCCTGTTCAACTGTTATCTAATTTTTTAAATAACAAATTACTATTCTATTGTACAATACTGTCAGAGGGGCTGGCATTGCATAGCAAAAAGCATCACATTTTTAGACCCTTCGGTAGGGGACTAATCTTATGGTGTTATTCATTAAACTGCTACAGTGCTATTAAGGCACTATCACACTGACCCTCCCATTAACTTAATTGGTTGATTTCATGCGTATCACAGTTTGAATCTTTTTTTTTTTAACTTAAATTTTTTATTGAATCAAAACAGCATAAAATACATTACAGAATACTTTTGTCTTGTATGTAAACAATATTTTAACAACTGTGTAAGTAGCAACGAGGTCCTACTGTGCTTCGGGACCCGGTCTTCCGGGAATTTTGGTGTGGATTATACAGTCCAAGCCGTCTCTATTTAAGTGGACAAACGGACACTTACACTACCGACACGTTTAATTCGAGCACGGCTAGCACCGCAAGCCGGGGGATGCCCCGGCGTGCTAGCCGCACTCCCTCAGCGTGCCGCGCATCACCGATGCGCGGTCACGCGTCATCGGGTGCCTGCGCCCCCTGCACGCATGTCCAGGGCTCCCCGAGGGAGCCCTGGTGTCCCGCGATGTGGGGGACGGCGGCAGGGGGTTCCGGGGGACCCGGCGGACCCGGCAGCGGGAGGGAGAGCGCCCCGATCGGAGGGCGCTCTTCCGCTGCTTCGGCGCGCGCCCGGCACCCTCCGGCGCGCGCCAGGTTACTGCTGCGGCCGAGAACGGGCAAATGCTCGAATAAACTCGGCCGCAGCAGTATAACTCAACTTAAAAGGGGAGACAATACACACTCACAAAAAAAAAAATTAAGGAAAAGGGAGGGGAGGTCGAGGAGGGATGGGGAGGGGAGAGGGGTAGGTTGGGGGTGAGGTAGGGGAGTGCATTGGTAGTAGATGTAACATGAGGCCCCGTGCCAAGCATCTCAGGCGCTTGCAAGTTGAGTCGTCTCTCCCATTCCTGACATTATAATGCTGCTATATAGGATCTTCGGGATATATAATACTTCCTGGGAGTCCCTCCCAAGGAGAACGCATCTACTGCTATCAGACCAGACAGGATATCTGTCTGTGCCAGCCAAGGCATCCAGACTTTTACAAAATTGTCACCAGTATCGTTAACTAAACTCGTTAACTTTTCCATCTGGCAAATAAACCAAATTCGATTCCGAATCTTTGGGATGGTTGGGATATCAGATTGTTTCCATAATGCTGCGATCTCGCATCGCGTTGCAATTGCAAAATGGGCAATTAGTTTGTTATGTGCTTTGGAAAGGCCCGTTAATGGCCTGTTCAGGAGGAACAACCACGGGTCTGGGGGAATGGTGAGATCAAACAGTCTCTGTATTCAATGTCTAATCGCCTCCCACAGTGGAGAGATCCGTGGGCAAGACCACAGCATATGTAACAGGTCGGCTGTTCCTCCGCACTGGCGGGGGCACAGGGGGGAGGAACCCGGCACAAACCTTGATAATTTCAGTGGGGTGAGGTACCATCGCATTAGGACTTTATATGCGTTTTCCTTGAGCGTGGTGCATATGAAGCTCTTCGCTGTGGCCATAAATATAGCGCTCCATTCTTCATCCTCTAAGTTTTCTCCCAGATCTGTTTCCCATTGAGATCGGAATGAGGGTATCTGCTGCTCATGTTCACCAGAACTGATCACTTCTCGGTATAACTGAGATGTAAGTCCCTTCGTGTCGGTCTAAGCCAGACAGAGCTTTTCGAAAGATGTTAATAGGGGGTATGGGGCAAATTTGTTATAAAATGCCCTGATCTGGAGGTATCTAAAGAATTCTGAGTGGGGGATCTCTTTTTCTTCCCTGATATGGTCGAATGTTTTGATTTTTCTGTCATAACCCTCCAGATCTCTAATCCGATTGTAGCCCCTCTGTCTCCAGATTGAGATATTACTAACTGACAGACCCGGAGCGAAATCAGGATTATTCCAGATGGGTGTCGCCATGGAATGTTTTGCCGTGAGGGAATGTCGAATTTTCGTAGACTCCCAAATTGACACTGAGTTGGTCACCGAGGATGGCGGCATGGCGGTGAATTTTCGCGCCGTTTTAGGTAACCAAATTAAGCTGCTCAGTTCCAGAGGTGCACATGCAGCATTTTCTAATTCCACCCATCTCTTTAACTTTGGGTTAGATTGCCATTGTACAACCTGACTTAATTGCGCCACCTTGTAATATGATACCAGGCAGGGTACTGCTAGGCCGCCCGCCACCACAGATCTTTTCATATTTAATTTACTTACTCTCTGTTTTTTACCTCCCCAGATACATTTGGAGATTTCAGATTGGAGTGAGTGCAAGTCCCTCCATCTGAGTGGCACTGGAAGAGTTTGGAAGAGGTATAATATACGGGGGAGTATATTCATTTTGACACTATGGATACGTCCAATCCAGGATATCCTTTTGGATGTCCACTTCCGTAAATCAGATATTAAGGTCCGAATCAGGTTGGGGTAATTTGCATTGTACACGTCTTTTACAGTTTTGGTGATGTGGACACCCAGGTATTTTATGTGGTTTTATTGCCAGTTAAATTTGAAATTCAATTTTAGTAATTTCTCCATGTGTCTAGGGAGGTTGATGTTGAGGGCTTCCGACTTGGATTGATTGATTTTGAAGCCGGAGACCTTAGAGAATCGATCTAGTAGGTTGAATAGGTTTGGTAGGGAAGTAAGGGGTTTTGTGATAATCAAGAGGATGTCATCCGCATACAGGGCCGCTTTATGGGTCTGGGAGTATGCGTTTAACCCTGAGATGTCTGGGTTTCCTCTGATTTGTGCCGCCAGTGGTTCGATACATAGGGCAAATAAAAGCGGGGATAATGGGCAGCCCTGTCTCGTGCCACTCTTTATTTGGAAGGGCAGAGAGGGGTAGCCTTGGTGTATGACCCTGGCGGTGGGGTTAGAGAACAGCGACAGAATCACTTCGCTCACCCGATCTCCAAAGCCAAATGTCGCAAGCGTCTCTTTTAAATATGACTAGTCTATCCTATCGAAAGCTTTTTCTGCATCCAGACTTAACAACATGCTTTGAGTTGTCTTACTATTTGCCAAATCCAACAGATCAATAAATCGTCGTGTATTATCCGATGCTTGCCGGCCCTTGATAAATCCGACTTGATCTGGGTGTATAAGTCTGGGTAAGATGAGACTAAGTCTATTGGCCAATAATTTAGCATATAATTTAACATCAGTGTTAATTAATGATATAGGCCGGTAACTTTTGCAATCTAGTGGGTCTTTCCCAGTTTTATGAATTAGTGATATTGACGCCTTTAACATCTCCTTGGGGATGGGGGCTCCCGCCAAAATAGCGTTAAACATGCGGAGCAACCATGGAGCAAGTAGATCTATACATTTCTTATAGTAAAGCCCTGAGAATCCATCTGGCCCAGGGGCCTTTGATGGCTTCAGTTCTTTAATGGCCTGAGATAGTTCTTCAATAGTGAAGTCAGCATTCAAAGCTGCTCTATTTGTGTCCATCAATCTCCCTAGTTTCAAGCTGGTTAAGAAATTTCTTAGGGCACCGCTCGTTGTAGAGTTATGTGCCACTTTTTCACCGTAATACAGTGTTTCAGAGGGAGCCGAATTCGTTTACTATTTTCTGAGGATTAGACGTGGGGGTACCAGATTTTAAGCGTATAGCTTGGATGTTATACTTAGCTTGCCTGTCTTTTAGCATGCGGGCCAGCTTTGTATCCGGCCTGTTTGCTTTCTCGTAAAATTTTCTCCTTGACCAACTCAGTGAATTGTCAGCTCTGGAAGCTAGTAGCATGTTAAGTTCAATTTTGACATCTTTTACATCCTGTAAGGTTTTGGGTCCAAATTCTTTTTATGGTTAGAGGAGAAAGTCTGTAATTTGTTTTGGAGATTAATAATTTTGGACTCTCTTTCTCTCTTTCGTCTGGCTGTGAAATTTATTAACGTGCCGCGTAACGTTGCTTTATGGGCTTCCCATAGGACAAGCTGTGAGTCGACAGAGCCCGTATTGATATTAAAGAATTGGTCAATCTCGTTGCCAATAACATCACATATTTCGGGTATTTTTAAGATTGATTCATTAAGTTTCCAGTTCGTCCCAGGTCTGTCAGTTCGGATATTATTGCACCTTAGCTCTATTGGTGCGTGGTCTGACCATGAAATATCATGGATCCCTGCTCGGGTAACCTTAGGAACCAGTTGACAGGACACAAAAAAGTAATCAATTCCGCCGTACGAGCCATGGGGGTGAGAGAAGAAAGTGTAATCCCTGTCTGCTGGATGTAATTCCCTCCATATATCTGATAAATGGTTGGTCTTGATGCCCCGGCGCAAAGATACACCTGCTCCTTTGTTGTACTGACCTACAACCACTGACCTATCCAGGTGCAGTTGCATGACCATGTTAAAGTCACCAGCGAGCACGACGCTCCCTTGGGCCACTGAGTTCAGGGTTCTGAAAAACTTATCGAAGAAGATCGTGCTCTTCTCGCTGGGGGCGTACAAGCAAGCCAACGTGATTCTCTGCCCCCTAATTGTTCCTACAACAATAATGTATCTACCATCAGTATCCCGTTTAGTTAACTGCACTACGAACAGAATGCTGTTCCGGATTAATATAGATACCCCTCATTTTTTGACTGCTGCTGCTGACGTGAAAACTTGGGTAAAATCTTTGTCAAGATATTTGGGGGCACTTGATTTACTGAAGTGTGTCTCCCGTAAAAAAAGGATTTCGGCGTGTTTCCTTTTATAGTCTGTAAAGGCCAACTTCCGTTTGGTTGGGTTGTTAAAGCCCTGTACGTTGTGGGAAATAAGTATCAACGCCATTTATTAATGTGTGTGTAGAATAGCTTCTTGATATCTTTGGACTCACCCAAGATTCCATCCTTGGAGCATGCCCGGTCCGTAGTTCTGAGACGCATCTGTACCATCTGTTGTGTGTTTTGCCGGTGTGGCTGAAGTTCCCCTGAGAGGGGGAGGGAGGGAGAGGTGGGAGGGGGGGATGAGGGGGAGAGGAGAGGGGGGAAGGGAGGGGAGGGAGGGTGGGAAGGCGGGGGGTGGGGGACCACATGCAGGTAAAAACAGTAGGGAGGAAACAAAAAATAACATGCATATATAACATCAACATAGCAGTGACATCAAATAATAAAAAAACAAGAGTCCACCTCGGGAGCCCCCAAGGGTGTCTCTTGCGCCCATGGGGTTGGTCTCCTGGTCCAGTCTTATAGAGGGATCTCTCCATCTTGCTGGGACCCGACCTCCCTGGGACTTGTGTGCAATCCCTCTTTCTCAGGGACCGTAAGTGGAAACGCATGAACGCCAGGCGTGTTTTTAATAATCAGCTACTATATTCAACTCCGTAAAACTCCTCAACGTTGGAAACTGGAACAAAAACTGCATATCAAAAAACATTTCCCAAACATAACGAAAAAATTTGCCCTGTGTCTAACTTTCTGTCGCCCTCCCTAAACCATGTCACCCATCTGGAACCCATCTACTTAGCTCCTTGAAGAATGCTATTATATCTCCTAGCAGCCCTATGCAGAAATCCCTCTGCGTGAGTGCCATAGACGTAGCGGCAACAGCATGCCTCCCCGCTCACTTATGTCTGCCCTATCTATATACCTCCAGAAGCTACGTTGTTCAGCATCTTAGCGGCTCCTGTGCCCTGCACCCTGGCATCTCAAGCTGGGAGGCTAGCATCCCAGTTAGCACTTTATAGGGAGTGATAGGCTTTAGTCTCTCTAGGCAATGGTCGTGGGGCTCAACTAATTTTTAAAACCTTTTATAATGAACCCTGTGGTGGGATTGGCTTCTGTGTGTGGGAACCCAACCAGCTGCCCCCCCCTACTCTCCTCTTCCTCCCCCCTCCTTCTTCTTCTCTCCCCTCCCTTCTCCTGCTTCTCCTTCCTCCTCTCTCCTCCCTCCCCCCCACGTCCCCTCTCCTTCTCCCCCCCATCCCCCTCTCCTCCACCCCCCCCTTTTCTCCTCCCCCTCCATCCCCTCTTCCCCCACCTCCCCTCCTTCCTCCCCCCCAACCCCCCCCTCTCCTCCTCCCCCCCCACCCCCCCTCTCCTCCTCCCCCTCCCCATCCCCCTCTCCTCCTCCCCCCCTTTCCCTTAGATCCTTTCTATTGTGTGTGTGTGTGCATATGGGAGACCACAGTACTGGGGCATGTGTCCGGAGCCTCTCCGCGTCTGTGCCCCCATTAGTCTCCCCGTTCTGTGTATCCTCGGGGGGGAGCGCGCATGGCAGCGCTCCTCGGCGGCCATCTTGGTGAGGGCAGTAAGTGTCTCCGCTTCCTCCCTCTACTGCGCAGGCGCCAGGGATCCCGTGCGTGGCAGCGCTCCTCAGCGGCCTTCTTGGTGAGGGCAGTAAGCACCTCCGTTTCCTCGCTCTACTGCGCAGGCGCCAGGGATCCCGTGCGTGGCAGCGCTCCTCGGCGGCCATCTTGGAGAGGGCAACAAGCGCCTCCGCTTCCTCCCTCTACTGCGCAGGCACCGGGGATCCAGTTACAGTTTGAATCTTATACATCTTACATAGTATTATCTAGCGTGAATCCCCGCTTCGTGGCCGCAACTCGGAGCGCCTTGTCCCCCTCTGATGATGTCACTTCTAATGCGCCCCTTCTCCTTCCCACACGTCCTAGGAGAACTCCACCCTACGCGTGTTTCGTGACTATTGATGTCAAGGCCTAGCACTTTTAGAGCACCATTGACAAACAAATCACGTTGAATTGTAGAGGGTATGAAGTTTACTTAGGTGGGTTCAGGTTGCCGTGCAATATACTCTATCCCCATAGTATAATTGGAATTAGCATCTGCTGTGCGATACGCTTTGAGACCAGCAGACATAGGGAGGATTTGTTCCTATAAAGTACACCTAGTTTGGCATAAGTTTTACTGTAGATGTCAGGGTATCAATGTACAACCCAAATGTTAAATGGGAGTCAAACCATATGCCCAAGTATTTAAAACTAGTAACAGGGGCTAGGTTGGTATTATCATTGGTTCTGATCTGGAGCTCATTCATTGGAAGCTTTAAAAATGTAGCTTTGGTCCCAAATACCATAGTTATAGTCTTGTCAGTGTTTAAAACAGATTGTCTCAAAAGTTCAGATTGAAGTATATGTCCAAGGTCGGAGAGGCTAGGGCTGTGTGCATATAAGATTGTGTCATCCGCATACTGTACATGTGTATTGAAGCTACCTTACAAGCTGTAGGAAGATCATTGATGAACACTGAGAAGAACAGAGCCTTGTGTGACACTGCAGGTGATATTCAAGGGGTTGGAGTTAGAGCCTGAGAACAAAATGTCAAATTGTTTTGCAACACAATTCCTAGTGAAAATTTTGCTATATTACTACAGTACTTTTTCTAAAATTTGCAAAAACAAACTGCACACTGAAACAAGGCTATTCAAACAAACAATTTGCAGACAGAAACTCAGAAACTCCCACATCTCTAGTAATAATGCTTGCCATAGTACATATGTACTTTAAGTCATTTCCCTATAAAAAAAAAAAAAAATACAGGTATATACAGTGGCGGCACACTTTATCTGCACTTGGCTAGAGCCACAAGCCGGGAGGTTTCCCGGCTTGCTCGTTTCTTTCCCTCGGCGTGCCGCGCGTCATCGATGCACGGTCACGCTTCATCGGGAGCGTGCGCGCACGGCGTGCGTGCCCAGGGCTCCGCGAAGGGAGCCCTGGTGTCCCGCGATGTGGGGGATTGTGGTGGGGGGCTCCAGTGGACCCGGCGGACCCGGAGAGGGGAGGGGGAAACCCCGATTGGAGGATCGATCCTCCGAGGTTCCGGCGTGCGCCCGGGACACCTCGGCGCGCGCCCGGTATCTGTCGCGGCCGAGACCGGGTAAAGGTTAGAATAAACTCGGCCGCGACAGTATATATATATATATTGGCTCCTAATTATTCAAATGTTCTCACTAAAGTCCCAAATCAAAGATGTATGTCTATATTTTTTTCCAAAACTATTTGCAATGAAAAAAATATATATATGTATATTATAATCTGTATGTTTTTAAAACCATGGTACAAAACAAATATACCTTTTCAATTTTTACCGGTTTTCTCATTCTATACTGTACATATAAGTAGCAATTTGCATCCCACTCCTACCCTTGCCTGAATCAGCATTTGAATATTAAGATTTTATACTGTAATATTTGTTCGACCAATAATTAAGTCAGCAACTATTTGCTGCTCCTATAGTTTTATGGTAACATAAAGCCACAAGCCTTGAGATTTCACTATGGAGTATAAATGGGTTTTTGTTCTTAATCATGGCAAAGGCCACATGGCTTTATCAAATAGACCGGAAAATATAAAATTAACTCCTGCCTTAAAATGCTAACACTTCCAGTGCACCTTCTGGCATTGTTCAGTTTAATGGACATGAAGGAAATTAAGAAAAATGTTGTATTTGATTAAAGCATTTAGCCATGACTATATACATTTCCTAACAAATGTACTATGTTTTATTTTCAGCCATGGGCAAAAACACTGTTTTATATGATTGCTTATTTGTTTAAAGAGCTCACTGTTGAAACAGAGTGCCGCTTTTCCACTGTGTTATACTGTAAACACTGTGTGTTACTGTGTTATACTGTAAATCATAACCTTATCAAATTAATATTTTTTTTTAAAAGAAGAAAAATATACCATAACAGCTTAACGTAATAACAAGGAAAAGAAACACAATTTTTTTAGGTGTTATTTTTTAGGTGTTATTTTACAAATTTGTTGGTGTTTACGTAAACAAACATTTTTAAACATTCATACAATGGAAACAGCTATATTTCAGTAATATATGGGAAAATGTAATATATAGTCTTTGAAATGTCTTTATAGTGGGGTAATGATGAACGGATAAATAGGAAAGTGTATCCACTGTCTGGATAACAAATACCAACAATATGGAATCTGACCATACATAAATGTCCAGTCTGTTTGATCCGGTACTCTTCAGATATAACACACAAATGATCTCACAACATATGAAAGAAAAAACACAAGAAATTTCATAGCATATAACTGTTAAGAACTGTTGGCACAAATACATACTGGCACTAACAGACAGACACTAATAGACTGACACACTGACAAACTAACAATAACAATAAAACTAAAACAACACCTAGGGATAAGCTGAAACACTATTTATTAAAAAAATAAAATGGCATATGTCTAGATCACAGGGATATTGAACACTGTAGTGGGTCATTCAACAAGAAAATTGAAATCCTACTGACGACAAGCAGGATTTCAAAGAGCATTGACGATAGTCTCTATATTGATTGGCTAGCTTCAGGCAGCTATAGGCTACGCCACCAGGGCATTCGCACCGGCACCATCCGTGTGGAGAATTGAATATCTTCTGTGCTATCCTCATGATCCCCAGTGGCTGTAGGGGAAGTCCCTCCATGGTATTCACGCCGACACTGACCATATGGAAGGTCTGATGGGACCCATACTCTCCTCGCAGTCTGCAGCGGCCGCGCACTCAACGCGGAAGTGATTACTCTCCCAAACTTAGCTCTGCTCGATCCAAGATCCCCGGATCAAATGTGGTGAATGCCTTCACCTCTACCCTACGTGTTTCGTGAAACATCACTTCTCGGGTTTATGGTTGGAATTAGCATGTCTCTCAATTTATACCCACAGAAATTAACTTATGAGTAAATTAAAACCATATCAATTAAGAAAGACGCTGTGAATATCGGCTTATCATACAATCATATAGCGCATTAATACAGTACAAACAAAAACACAACATATACATAAAGTGTCACATTTAGCAATACATACAATATAATAAATCACAATCAACAATTAACAGTTAATCAATGAATGGCCCAGGGATGTTCAAAATAAGCAATAAAAGGAACATATATGACATATGTCTAGACCCCATAATAGCTACAATTAAGTAATCCCATAAAAGGTTCCATCACAGACAGAAAAGAATGAACACAATACAGAATATGAAGTCCAAACACCAAAATGAAATATCTCTACAGACCATTTAGAATATATTAGAGAGGGCTAAGGAAAATTATATCTTGACCCTTTAGGCAATTATATCCATTTGTCAAATGCTGCACCTCAAACATGACACAGTTTAACAAAGACAGATGGAATTAGAGTATATATATAAACTTATATCTTATACACGTCATAGCCAAACAATGACCTATCTGTCATCTATCTCTAACATACCCTTAAATAAAGCTATAATGGCCGAATAAGCTAAAGAAGCTAAAAGGCTTTAAAAAAAAGTGGGAATAGAGATGGTATTGTATATTGACAAATGGATCTACTAGGAGTCTCTAGCTCTCTTGAAAAACTCCTAGGTTAATGTCGATATTTAGCCCATTAAGGGACAACGTTTTAATTTGTTGATCCAGTAGGCCTCTCGCCTACTGATCTCATTCAGTATGTTACCACATCTCCAATTGTATGAGCAAATCTCAATGGCCTGACAGATCAAAACTTTTGATTTTGGTCATGGTGGATCAGAAAAGGATGTGATACACTATGTGCAATAAGTTATTTTTGAATGTTATAAATATGTTCATAAATTCATCTCTGGAACGATCTCCCTGTTCGCCCTACATATTGTAGGCCACAGCGACATTGTAAAATGTAGATGACTAACTTGGATTTACAATTAATAAATGAACTAATTTGATAGATCTTTGAGGTGACATTGGACTTAAATGTAGTTTTACTTACACTGTATACACATGCTGTACACGTTGTACAAGAAAATAAACCTTTGTTAGAATGCGTTGAAGCTAATTTTGCATAGACAACTGGGTGCTATTTTAGATTTTAAATTGGCTGCTTTTTTGAAAATGATTGATGGTTTCGGTGGAAGAATTTGAGACAATGTTGTGTCCTGGAGCAAAATGGGCCAATGTTTATAGAAAATGTGTCAAATTTTGGTGGAAATTTGATTGTATGGTGTGATGAATGCTATTTGGTTATGAGACCCTGAAGGTTGTTCTTTCTTTTTATACTCTAAGAGCTTATCTCTATCTATTTGTTGAACTCTAGTAATTGTCTCTTCAAGCTCACCAACAGGATATATTTTCTCAATGAATTTGATTTTCACCTCGTCCGCCTGAGCTGCAAACGCCTCATCACTTAAGCAATTGCGTCTCAGGCGAACAAACTGTCCCTTAGGTATATTTCTAATCCATTGAGGATTATGGTGGCTGTCTGCCATTAAATAATTATTAGCCTGTACTGGTTTAAAAAAAAGTTTAGTATGAATAGAATTGTCAACTGTAAAAATATCTAAATCCAGAAAATTCATTTGTTTTGTATCATACTGACATGCAAATTTAAAATTCTTATTATTAGTGTTGAGATAAATAATAAATGTGTACATACGGCAGGGCCATGTAATCCGATGCCAACAACAATACATAAAAAAAATACAATCTAATGGCCCCTAAACCCTTAATAACGTTAGCGGTTAAAAACCACTATAGTAATTAAGGGGTTAACCCACCCTGCCCCACTACCCACCCGGGAGGCCTAACCACCCACCCCAGACCCACTTTACCCACCCTGTACCCATTGACTGGCATAGTAGTACATCATACCTATAATAATAACAATAATAATATGGGCATGATAAGCTACTACAGGTATAGTCACCCTAGCTACAATGGTCACACTAATACAAAAGCATGAATGTCAAAAATACACAATAATAAAACAGATACAACAAGCACCTAAACACTATAAACAAACATGAAAAGCACTAGCTAACCAAGAAATTAACTAAATAAAACCACTAGGCAATCAATTAAAGAAACAAACCCACTAGGCAATCAATAAAATCATTAAAACCACTATGCAATCAATTACATAAATCATAACGCTAGCCAAAAAATACATGTAATACCTAAAAGCAGTAACCAACACAACACTGCATTCATACAACCACTAGACAACACATTAATTAAAACCAGTAGCCACCAAAATACATAATTAAATAAAATCGCTAACCAATCTGTAAAAAGAAAAAAACAAGCCATGACAATTCAAATCAATTTAATCTATACAATATAAAGAAATAGAAAATATATCAGTCAATAGAAGAAATTCATTTGCCAAAAAATGCATTGGCTCCCACTGTATATATCTGTACCCTAAACAGGCACAGATTATTACATTAGTAGTCAATGAGCAATGAAAAACATAGAAAAATCCAAATAAAAAAAACATGTAAAAATAAAAGTACATACATTCAATATTTATCTTACCTTTAGAAGCGTTGGCCCTCCGAATCCTGGGGAATCAGCAAGCTCTCGTACCGTGACATCATGAAACACAATCAAATGCCATCCACCGTTAAGATCCAGGATAGGAACAAAATTCTTCTTTCTTCAATCTTCCATCATCTTCTTCTTTCTTCATCTGTGATTATTATTTTAATTTCTTTATCTTCTGTCTTTATCTTAATCTGTTAATCCAATAACCCCATGTTAAATCCACAATGTTGACCCGTCAGCTTCTTGAGCTCAAACGAGACGTCACAGCCTTAAAAATGACCTGTGACATCACATTTGGGCGCAAATGGTTCTCAAGCAATCTGGCTGTGAAAACCATGTGCCTTTTTTTTTTTTTTCAACCAAAGAAGTTTTTATTGAGTGCATGGTACAATCATGACAATATCTACCAACCCACTGTCGTAAATAAGGGTACTCACGTCATCTCATTTAGTATTGGTACTCATAACGGACATACTGGGGAGACTAACAGACAAACCAGACTTTTGACAAGGATACAACAGGGGAGAGGTAGGGAGGGGGGTGGAGGGGGAGGTGGGGAGGGGGGGGATTTGGGAGGTAGCTGCCGCAGATAATTCCGAGACCTTTGGGTTCTCACGGGGGAACCCAGCTCTGCCCAGTCCCGGGTTAATTTTTAGCCTACTATTCTCGATCGTCTTCAGACGGGTACTACAGACACTGACTAGTCACCCTGCGACCCATTTTGATTGTCCCTACCTCCCATCTCGTTTATGTATCCACTAATCATCCGCACCCATCCAAGGAGAACGCGTCTAGAGCTATTAAAGCATTATATTGGCGGCATTGATCCCTGGGATATCATTCAGGGCTAACCAGGGCGCCCAGACTTTTAGGAAATTTGTGCCGGTGTCGTTAACCAGACTCGTTAACTGCTCCATCCGACAAACATGCCAAATTCTATTTCTGATTTGTGGGATATTTGGTATCTCGGGCTGCTTCCACGATGCTGCGATTTCGCACCTCAGGGCAGTTGCAAAGTGTGCAATTAATTTATGCTCCGACCTGTTTAGCCCCGGGTGCGTCTGGCCAGCAGAAACAGCCAGGGGTCAAAAGGGATCGTGCAATCAAGAATTCTCTGTAGCCAATTCCTGATGTCTTCCCAGATTGGAAGTATCTTGGGGCAACTCCACAGCATGTGCAGCAAGTCTGCCTGTTTCCCACATTGTTTGGGGCACAATGGGGTCTAACCCGTGACAAACTTTGATAATCGTAGTGTGAAGATTGAGATAATGTGAGTGGCTATCATCACCTCCATTTTGGCCTAAACCACCATTTTCTGAGTGTTTGCTATATGAATGTATATTTGTCTCATTCATGAATGAATGAATGAACTGTGAATGTTTGAATCTGCAGAGTATCGCTCCTAGATATAACTAACCCTTTTTAATTCCTACAAGGCAGGCAAGAATTGAAATAGCATTCGTAAGCGATTAGACATTCCTGCTGATCTGAGTTCTTTCTTATCTGACAGCCACAGCATACATACAGGGCTGGACAGAGTAACTCCCTTATGTCACAGGGTTGGGAGGCCCACATTATGGTAAATTATCGATAAGAATATAGCAATGTAAAGCATATATATGTATCAACTAATATATTTTTGCATGTCATCATATCATCACTTATCTGTAAGCCAGCCCCCTTAAGGGGTGTATTACTCATTTTGAAATGTATAAAAATGTGATACTAAGCAATATGTTTACAGAGGCCTGAGTTCTTTCTTTGAACTCTTGTCTCCCAATTGTGCCTTGGTACAGATAAACTCATGTGTTACGTTTTGAACCCTTGTCTTATTGATCTTATTTCTAAGCTTTGACAGATGGCGGCCCTTGAAAGGGACACCCAACATCTCGGGACCAGGAAACCCAGACGGAGAAACTGCCTACATTACTCAAACGTGCACACTTGGAATAAGGTATGGCTTTATCCTTTTTAACAGAAAAAGCCGTTAGATTAAAGTTTGAGTAATCTGTAGACAGTTTGTTCTTTATGGGCAACCTACCTGAGTGACGGGACACCCTGTATCACGTGAGTTTATCAATATTATACTGATCAGGTATTGTTATTGTTGTTTTTATATTATTGCCATAAACTCAGGTTACACCTTATGCCAAATGGCAGGCCAATTCAGGGCTCAGAAGGTGTAATAGGTAGGTTGATAAGGTGGAAAGTTTCCTAAGCTTGGGAAGAGAACTATTGTTAAGGAACAGCAGGTAACTATTTTTAAGGCCACTGTTCCTTAACTCTACATTCTACTTATATTATACCAAGTGGTGGGGCACCTTATTGGAACCCGATCGACTGGCGTTGATCGGGGATAGGTCAGATTATACTTTATGCTATATGGCAGGCCAATTCAGGGCTCAGAAGGTATAATACTGCAGATAATAAGGTGGTAAGTCTCAAAAAACTTGTAAAGAGAAGATTTTGTTAAGGAGCAACAGGTGACTATTTTATTTTTTTAAGACCACTGCTCCCTAGCTCTATATTCTACCAAGTAGTGGGCACCTTATTGGTACACGATCGACTGGCGTTGTTCGTGTAATACAGGAGAATTATGGGGAACCTACATTCTCAGTCGCCGGCGCAGGGTACGTCCCTTGAAATTATGTGTGGACTTTATGGCAATAAAATGTTTTAAAAATGGATATTTAGTGACGCAGAATATATTGAATAAGAAGGAAAGTGAAACATATCAGGCTCGGTTTTAAAAATAACTGCAGCATTATTGGACCCCCCTTTTTTCTAACCCCCTTTTCCTCATCTCCCTTCCCTCACTCTTTTTCACTGAAAGGTCAAAGGAGTTGCATGTCTGTGAGGCACAGGAGTTGCGTGTCTGTGAGGCACAGGAGTTGCATGTCTGTGAGACATGGAAGTTAATTAGTAACCTAGGAAGAAATGGCTTGAATTTAAGAATCTTAAAGTAGTTTTTTAGGAATGAATGCATTAATACTGCATGGAAGAAAAAGAGGACATCCTCTTTAAATGTTTTTTGTTTGTTTTTATCTTAGAAAGCTCATAGAAACTAGTTTGATGGCATAATAATATACATGTCATGGAGTGAAGTGTTTGTGTGTCACACTGATAGTTAATGTATGTATGTATGTATGCATGCATGTCTTTATTCATATAGCGCCATTAGTGTACATAGCGCTTTACATTGTCACTTGTTGTACTAATCATAAAAATAACAAATAATCTCTTGTAAAAGGGTCATTTAAGTTTAAACCCTTTTGTCAAAGTGTATTAAGCCTGCTGCCATTTACAAGGCATGACAGTAGCATTTAAAATAAACCTAGGAAGTATTGTATGTTAAAGTCTGTTAGTGTAATATTTTAAAAGAGAATGAAAATTTGGCAGTTGTAAAAAGAAGTCATTTCACCCTGACTCAAATATGAATTTGTATTTTTACAGTAGCACATGTTTGTTCCTGGGCGTAGGAAATACTGTGTTACAATATTTAAATTAAGTTTTAAATTTAAATTGCATGTGCTGATTTAGAGGAGTCAGGACTAAAAGCAAGGTATATCTATAATGCAAAGTTTTAAAAAGTAAATGTTTATTTTTTATTTAAACAAAAAGAAAGAGTCTGATCTTATGGAGTAAGGAAGCTTTATTAAGTTTTACTCTGGCCCACAAGATTAAGATCATGTTGGAGTTTTGTAGAAAGAAGAATGAATGTTGATGGAAGATAAACTCAGAGAAAGTGTGTATGTGTCTGTGTGGGTGTGTGTAAGAAAGATAAGGAATTATAAATATATAGTAAATAAAACAATAAGAATTATGTTTTTATAAGAGGGGTTGCAGAGATGTTTTGTTTTGTTTGTAGTTATCAAGGTTTCTCTGTTCAAACTTATATTAGGAAACTAACGGTTTGTTTTCTTAAATACACTGCTCGTCTGATTTTGAACAGCAGTTATTTAAAAGAGGGAAGGTTAAAAGCAGCCAAGTGGGCTGCCCCCCACCCTCCTCCAGCTTAAGGAATGTACAAAGACCACGTTCCAGACATGAAAAGTTAACTAGAAGCTGAGAGAAAAAAGAAAAGAAATGTTTAAAAGCAGCTTAGTTATAGTATGGGGAAAGAGAATGATATTGTAATTTATTTATTTTTGGGACTGAGTTTGCAGGGTCAAACAGGTCTGTTTTGGGTTTTTATCTTATTTTTTGTAAAGTTCATTTTGCTCTGTATCAGAGAAATGTGAAATTATGCTTTTTGTTTTTTGTATCTATTTTAGGATAAATACCTCATAGTTTATGAAATGCTTTAGATGGCAAAGCTCCCATTATGTAGGAATTATTACAAGAAGGGGTTATAATCCCCACATGCAGTATCCAAATTACCTCTACGCAGAAACCAGTAAACACATTTCAATTCTATTTGTTCTAATTAGGAGATGTTTTTTAACGCTATTTGTTATAATTGTTTCATTAACAATACAATAATATTTAATATGTATTTCCGTATTTGAATAGTGTCAAAAGTATACTCAGTACTTCACAAAGCGTACAATATAAACGAGTAAGCATAAAATCAGATATGAAATAATTTTTCCTATAAAGTTAACTGCATATGTGATGTATTTTTATAACTTTTAACCATTACCTCTCCTTTCCCTCCAAAAGGTGTCTTAATTTGAACCCTGATCTATAGCCTCTCATTTTAAAGAATGCAACTGTAGGCTATCTAGATTTTATTTTTTAAAGCAGTAGCTATTGTCAAATTCATGATAAATATATATTTAAATCTCAAGCTGCTGATGTTTTAAATTCCATCATCCTTTATGTCGTATATTGTTCACATGTCATAGGATTTGCATATGAACAAAAGAGAGGATAATTTATATGATTTTCCATTACACACCTGTCTATATGCGGACTCTGCCTATTTTGTTCATTGCAACATTACCTTATGTGTGTTGTTTTGTTATTTATCCTTGAATATTTCTTGCCGAAATGACTCCATTCATATTGTGTTGTGTTTTGGTGCTGTTTATTCATTGCTACACATAGCAACATGTTATTTCATGAATATTCATATAGAGAGGGATATACCCCATCTCTTTACATTTTCCAGCATAACTATTGGATAGCTTTATTTTGAGCCTGTTTGGGAACCAAGTATTAATGTGATGAGCTGCTACTACGCAGTGTTTTGTGGTGAAGCTAATTAGCATTGTTAGTATATTATGGTCACTGGCCCCTCATGTTCTGATAGGGCTTTACACTCGTGTTCATATTAGCATTTTTGTTTACCGTATACTGTCCGTTTCATGCACATGGGGACTTTTATTTATGATTTATTAGTTGTCATTTTATGCATTTTGTAAGTTTTTAGCTTGTAAAAAAGTTGTATACGTTTTAGTTGTGTTATAGTTAAGTTTATGTGGATATTTCCCATTTGGTCTGTAATAAATTTGATATTAGTGGTATTAGTTATTTAACTGGTACTTTATGTATATTTTACAGTTTACAATAAGTGCAAGCTTTAGGGACTTTTAGTGATAACCCCTTGTCACTTATCAGTGTTCTCTTACGATACTTTCCTATGCACCGTTGATTTCTTTCTTTTGTAAGTTGGTGAGCAAGGTATTTTTGTGTTTATTTTATACGCGGATGCCAAGATAGTGGTAAAAAAAAAATAATAAAATTTGTGCGGATACTAAATTATAGTGGTTAAAAGCGCTCTCCTTGTGCTTTTATTAATGAAATGTTTAAGTCTCTCCAAACTTAGGTGCAGCTTATACAGTCTACCAAGGAGAATACAAAGCAGCATCATCGCAAGAAAAAAGTGCCGGCACCACCGTAAACAGTTAACAAAGACAAAGAATCATCAAGCCAGCGTTTTTTACCAACTGTTAGTGTATCTAGGCACAATAATCCTAGAACATTTAACCACCAAGGAATTAAGACTTCAGGCAAGGCCCGATCTTAAACGAACAATTTGTTTTTTCTGAACTCAATATTATCAAGGCCCGGACTTAAATGAACAATTTGTTTTTTCAGGACTCCATATTATTTTTATGCTTTAGAGTGTGTTTTTAAGATGTATGCCCCGCTAGGCAAGATCAGCCTACACCATCCAGATGATGATAAGGGATGATCAATTTTGAAATATTTGTAATGTTTATTGTTTTATGGTCACATCATTTTGCAGACAATCATACAATCTTGCACAATGCTACACAGGTTAATGGGTCACAAGGGAATATATACAATGAATCCCTGCCATACTCTAGTGGCCCCCAATGACGTAAAAGAGAATTACATTTAACCCCTTGAGTAGGGATACCTTACACTAATGCCGAATTTAAAATGATGAAATGTTAATTTGAATTTGTTTACAGGAAACTTTTAAACCGAATTCCACTGGTAAATGAGGTTCCTTTAGGTGGATTTTACATAAATTACACTGGGAACAACAAATCAATTTATGGGTCAGGTGTCTCCACCAACTAATGAAACTTGTATGAAAATGTATTTACAGCCCTGAACTAAAAATTTACAGGGAGGATGTAGCCTTAATTTTTCAGTTTAATTAATATAGTAAAAAGTGCTTGCACAAATTCTAGTTTATCTAGGGAGTGTATTGGATTTGTGGAAAATAGGCCTACAGAGTATTACCATGTGGTTGGACGGGGTCTTGCTATCTAGGTACAATTGTACCTGCCTTTACAATGACCCACTGGCAGGATCAGGAATAGCAGAGCCACTTCCAATGCACAGGGGTTGAAAAGTAGTCTATGGAAAGAACAATTTTGGGCTTGCTTATTTCCTAATGTAGGAGTTGAGTTGCTATATGACAGGCTCAATGTACTTACGGATGTACTGGATGATGTTCTCAATCATACAACTACATTCATTAATTTACTTAATCAAGAACAGGTACAGATTAGATTAATGGCCCTACAGAATAGAATGGCTCTGGACTATATTTTAGCGTGTGTGCCCGAGTTAAACAGCAATGTTATGTTTTTTTAAAGATCAAAGTGGTAAGATTGAGCATGAGGTAGAGAAGATCGCAGAGATACAGGAGAGATTAAGGAAAGGTGGAGATAAGAGGTGGGTTTCGTTAGGAATTACCATGTTGGTTGGTTTTCTAGAAGCGAAACTGATGAATGGATTTGTCTGTGTGTTTGCAGTTCTGATTGTTTTGTATGTCTGTGCCATGTGCAGTAAATCCATACTGCAAAGGTGTGTAACACCCTCTACCCAGGCCATGCCACTGATCACAGACGACACTACGGAAGATGCAATCTCAGAAGGAAAAGTCAGTCCTCCTCAATGGAATACAGATGAAGATGATGGCAGAAAGACCAACCTGGCTGATATGATAGCCAGCAGCTCTGTGAGTTTCCAGAACTATCGGAGCCATGCAAATTGGGGCCCTCCAGGCCAGTGCAACGCTTCTGAGTTTTATCTGAATTATCCTTAAAAGACTATGTTTTCAAGAATAAAAAGAGAGGACTGTGAAGATTGAGATAATGTGAGTGGCTATCATCACCTCCATTTTGGCCTAAACCACCATTTTCTGAGTGTTTGCTATATGAATGTATATTTGTCTCATTCATGAATGAATGAATGAACTGTGAATGTTTGAATCTGCAGAGTATCGCTCCTAGATATAACTAACCCTTTTTAATTCCTACAAGGCAGGCAAGAATTGAAATAGCATTCGTAAGCGATTAGACATTCCTGCTGATCTGAGTTCTTTCTTATCTGACAGCCACAGCATACATACAGGGCTGGACAGAGTAACTCCCTTATGTCACAGGGTTGGGAGGCCCACATTATGGTAAATTATCGATAAGAATATAGCAATGTAAAGCATATATATGTATCAACTAATATATTTTTGCATGTCATCATATCATCACTTATCTGTAAGCCAGCCCCCTTAAGGGGTGTATTACTCATTTTGAAATGTATAAAAATGTGATACTAAGCAATATGTTTTCAGAGGCCTGAGTTCTTTCTTTGAACTCTTGTCTCCCAATTGTGCCTTGGTACAGATAAACTCATGTGTTACGTTTTGAACCCTTGTCTTATTGATCTTATTTCTAAGCTTTGAGAGTAGCGGGGTCAAGTACCACCTCATCAGGACCTTATACGCATTCTCCTTTAATGTCATGCAGATTGAGCTCTTAGCTGCTGCCAATATAATATAGTCCCAGTCCTCGTCATCTAGTGTTTCCCCTAGATCTCTCTCCCATCTGGTCCTGTAACTAAGTGTCACGTCGGCGTCAGGGGTCGGGCAGACTACCTCCTTATACATCTCAGAGATGAGTCCCTTGGTTCCTGTTCGTCTATAACAGAGCTGTTCGAAATTAGTCCGCTGAGCGCGGATGGGGAATTTATCATAGAAAGCCCTTAGCTGGAAGTATCTAAAAAATTCTGAATTTGGTACTGATTGTTCTGATTTAATTTGCTCAAAAGGTTTGATTGATATTCTACCCTCCAGGTGTAGAAGGCGTGTGTAGCCTTTCAGTGTCCAGATAGTAAAATCTTGCTTCTGCAGGCCCGGAGCGAAATCAGGGTTCCCTAGAATTGGGGTCATCAAGGAGTGTTGCCTCATTAGGGCGAACTTATATTTGCTCTTGTCCCATACTGTTAATGAGCTGTCTATCGCGGGGAGCGGGTGCCTGAAGGTTTTGCGCACCTTGTTTGGGAGCCAGATCAGGTCCTGCAGTGCCACCGGGGCACAGCAAGCCGCCTCCAGTTCCACCCACCGCCTCAGACTAGGGTGGGTGTGCCACTGGATAATTTGGGTTAATTGGGCCGCTCTGAAATATGATAACAGGCAAGGTACCGCCAACCCTCCTCTTGTTGTGGGCCTAACCATTGTGCTAGTTTTGATGCGGGGGGTTTTATTACCCCAGACGAACTTCACCATTGCGGACTGTAACCGAAGGATATCTTCCCTGATTATAGGGACCGGTAGGGTCTGAAATAGGTACAGAATTCTAGGAAGGAGATTCATTTTTAGAGACTGGATCCTGCCAATCCAGGATATATTGTACCCTGCCCATTTACGGAGATCTTCCTTCAGTGCCCGTATCAGTCTGGGGTAATTTGCATTTTATAGGGTGCCCGATTGTTTTGTGATATTTATCCCTAGATAGTTAATAGAGGAGGTTTGCCATTTGAAATCAAAGTTCACCGTGATCAGTTTCTCGGTGGCTTTAGGTAGGTTGATATTAAGGGCTTCTGATTTTGCCTGGTTAATTTTGAACCCTGATATCGCGTTAAATTCCCCCAGTAATTGAAAGACATTCGGCAGAGAGGTGAGGGGCTGTGATAATGTGAGTATCACGTCATCAGCGTACAGGGCCACTTTATGTGGCTGTTCACTAATTTGGATTCCTGCTATGTTTGGGCTGAGGCGGATGTGCGCCGCCAGGGGTTCAATGCATAGCGCAAAGAGGAGGGGTGATAGAGAACAGCCTTGTCTGGTGCCGCTCTTAATCAGGAATTTACCTGAGGGGAAGCCCTGGTGCCTTACCTTTGCCGTCGGTCCCTGATACAGAGCGAGAATTGCCCCCACCATTCTCCCACCTAAGCCAAATGCTCCCAGCGTCTCTCTCAAGTAGGGCCAATCAATTCTGTCGAACGCTTTTTCTGCGTCTAGACTGAGCACCATAGACGGGATGTGTTTTTTTTGTGCCAAATCAATCAAATCTATAATCCATCTGGTGTTATCTGCCGCTTGTCGACCACATATGAACCCCACTTGATCGGGATGGACCAACCTGGGCAACACCTGGTTAAGGCGGTTAGCCAGTAGTTTGGAAAAGATTTTTGTGTCTGAGTTTATCAATGAAATGGGTCTATAGCTTTTACAGTCCGCCGGGTCCTTTCCCTGTTTGTGAATCACAGAGATAGACGGCAGGAGCATCGAGCCCGGGATGGGGGCACCATCCAAAAAGGAATTACACAGTTTTAGGAGGTGAGGAGCTAATAAATTGCGGAATTTCTTATAATAGAGATTGGAAAAGCCATCAGGGCCCGGGGCCTTGGCTGCTTTCAATGACTTCATTACCTCTATGATTTCCTCTATAGTAAAGTCTGCCTGTAGTGCGTCCCTCTCCTCTCTGGTCAGTTTTGGTAACTGAGCCTCTGTTAAGAACGTCTTTAGTCGGGCTTTTGTAGTTGGCGTATGTGCCACCTTTGCCCCATCATATAGGGTTTCATAATATGTTTTAAATTCATTTACGATTTTTTGGGGGTCAGAGGTAAGATCCCCCTGCGCTGTTCGAATTGTCTGAATTTGGGAGACTTGGTTTCTGTCTCGTAATTTTTTAGCAAGTAGAGTATCTGGCCTGTTTGCTTTTTCAAAAAATTTCCGCTTGGACCATGTCAGCTCCTTCTCAGCACGGGAGGCTAGCAAAATATTAAGTTTAGTTTTGGTGTCTAACAACTCCTTAAGGGTCATTGCATTTTTGTTATCTTTATGTAGGGCTGATAGGACTGCCAATTCTGCTTGTAGCTGATTAATTTTTTTGTCCTTCTCCCTCTTCCGCCTGCTTGCGATCCCTATGAGCTCTCCTCTCAGAGTTGCCTTATGGGCTTCCCATAGGGTAGCTTGTAAAGTCACGCTTCCCATATTCTCCTGAAAGTATTCCCTGATTCTCTCCCCCACTTTTTGTGAAATTTCGGGGATTTTTAGTAAAACTTCATTGAGTTTCCAGTTCGCTCCTGGTCTGTCAAGAATAAAATCTGAGCACCGCAGCTCTATCGGCGCGTGATCTGACCACGAAATATCGTGGATGCCCGAGTGGGAGATCTGAGAAACCATTCTGCTAGATACAAAGAGGTAGTCTATCCTACTGTATCTATCGTGTGGGTGGGAGTAAAATGTAAATCCTTTGTCATGTCGATGCTGTTCACGCCATATATCTAAGAGATTATTGGTTCTCAGCCCCCTGTTCCAGGTTTGTCTGACCTTCGATTTAGTTTTACCGCTCGGGGTGCATCTATCCATTACCGGATCCAGTGTCTGGTTAAAGTCGCCCCCGAGTACTACGCAGCCCTGCGCTATCCTCTGGAGGACGGAGAAGAACCTTTCTAGGAAAGACTCTGCACCGTCGCTCGGGGCATATACGTTTGCCAATGTGATCGGCTGACCTCGTATTTCACCGATGATAATCAGAAATCGGCCGTTGTTGTCTATTTTGATGGTCTTAACCGCAAAAGGCAAACGGTTGTGAAGTAGTATGGTTACCCCTCTTTTTTTTTTACTGGCTGAGGCTGAGAACCAAGTCTTAAATCTATAGTCTATATATTTCGGGGAGCTGGATTTAGAGAAGTGTGTCTCTTGTAGTAAAATTATGTCAGGGTCTGTCTTTTTGTAGTCCGCCATGGCTAGTGTGCGTTTCCCTGGGCTATTGAAGCCTTTCACATTATGTGAGATAATAGTAATCCCCTTACTCATTTGTGTATGTCCAAACCTTTACCTGCCTGTAAGCTTTCACCTGAGCTTGGGGTCGCACCAACGGGAACTGTCTGGATCTTTCTGTGTTTTCTGATTGCAGCCGGGAAAAACAAGGGAATGCACACTGGGGGAACAAATAAACACATATAACAAGACATGTAAATACACTGTCAACACATCCGGCGCTTGGGCGAGACCAGTCCCCCCCAATCGCCTTCTCTGCCCCTCCTGGACGTACAGCACGAGCGTAGTCCGGGATGGACCACCACCCCCCTCTACCGCTCACCCTTGCTGGCCCAGTGGGGACTTGCATGGGCCTCCGGAAGGGGTTACCTCCCATGCCCATGTGGTGGCTCATGCCCTAGGTGAAACTGGAGGGCATCCTCCTCCCCCCTCTGATTGTAACATGTAAACTTTAACTCATCCTTGCAGAACATAACCTCTGGCAGTTCAGCTTTTCCACTGCAACTTCTTCCCCCTAACTTTCCAGCGTCTTTTCCCCCCTTTATTTCCTCCCCCCCCTTTGAAAAGTTATTGACTTGGCCTTTCCAACGCACCTCCTCCCTTTCTTCACCCCCTCCCCCTATCTCAGGATTCTGTTGTGGGGTGTCATAAATATATCTTTTTGTCTATCCCTTCAGCTCTAGTCTAGAGGTACGGCATTTTTTTTTTTTAGGGGACCAGTCATGATGGGAATGATTGTGTGTATAAAAGTGTTTTTGTAAAGACAATGTTTATTGGTTCAGCTGCTGTCTGTAGTTGTGCCGGTAGTGGGATGACTCTTCCTCGATATTCCCTGTTTTATGTGTGCGCGACGGCACGTGGTCTCCAGCTGCGACGTGCTATAGGGTGCCACCATCTCATCTTTCGGTGTCGGTCTGGGGGTCCCTGCTTCCCGGCGAGCTCGGCGCTCCTCCTTTCCTGCTGCCGGGTGCCTTTGTCTCTGCCTCTCCTCTCGCGGGACCGGACGGTGGTTGGCACCCAGTGATGACGTCATTTTGTAATGCTCCACTGCCTCCTCCAAGATGGCGTCCCTGTCCCTTCCGGTGACGTTGTTCCGGTGGACGCTATTTTCTCACCTGAAGCCCGCGGAAGAGGTCGTCACTCCTTCAACTCTCCCGCCTGGGTATGCTGCACTTCCGTGATGCCGCCTCGTGGTCTCGATCTTGTACCTCCGCTATGTTGGTCAGCATGCGTTCCACCAGGAGCCGCCATGATGCATACAGGTAGGGGTTTTTGTTTTGCTTTTCTTTTAGGTGTTACTGTGAGGGTTGCGTGGCCACTTCACGGGGAAGCTCTGAGTCCGGAGGCAGCGAATAAATCAGCAAAGGCCCCATTCCTCCTTCGAGGGGTTAACATCAGGGGAAAACAACTTAGGGGTTAACTTCAACTTTATTAACTGGCCTTCAAACATGAGGCATCTCCATCGGAGTAAAGAGAATTTACAGTAGCGGCCGACTTTATTCGAACTTGGCTAGTTCCGCGATTTTCTGAATATCCCGGTGATGTTCGGTTTAGTGTCGTTTTCGTCCGGGATGTATTGCGTTATTTCGCGCCGGTGATTTAAGCATTTTATTCCCGCTGGCTGCAATACTGCAATGCCGTGTAAAAACACATGGGGGCATTTGCGAGCTGTTATCTTTGAAGTCTAATACCTTCGCGGTTCAACCTACAGTACACAGTCTGTGCGTGCGTGCGCGCGCAGTAATAGTAAAATTGCATATTTAATTTTATTTTAAAGTACAGTACAGTACTGTACATGCTCCGACCCTGTTGGGGTGAAGTGAGGGGGTTCCTAACATCTGGGGGGAAATTAATTTTAATTCTATGGTGAGTACTGTCTTGTTGCCATATTATTTTGGTGGGGCTGGCTGGGTACTTCTTTAGTGGGCTGACCATTACTGTGCATTAAAACTTTTATTTTTGTTTTTCCTCAGAAAAGAAAACGGCTAATGGGGGGATTTCGATGGATAATATTGTACTGTATGCTGATGTTTTCCGGCCGTACAGTATACTGTGTAATAAACCCAAATAAATAAAACTATGCATTTATTCTACATGTTCAGTATCGTTTCATTTTGTGTCGTCCACAGTATACTGTACAGTGGAATACAGTGCCTAACATCTATGGGCAAAAATAATTTTATTCCTAGGTGCCCTAGAACAGAAGTTCCCACGCCAATTGCCCGTGAACTTGACCGAGGCCCTAAGTAGTTCCCACGCCAATTGCGCGAATATAATGTAAAATAATCCGTTTTGTGGGTCTGAGCGGGTTGAAATTTACCAGGTCCTCATGCGGGAGGATCCTTGCCATAGTGGCAAAATATCAGCCTTGCACGACCCCCGGAACCAGAGGTACCAAAAGACAGTTTAAAAGCACATTACCAAAGTGGCTTTTTTTCTGCCATGCAAGTCAATGGCAGAAACCTGAACTTTAACATCGCCCTGACTCCGTTCTGTTGCCACGAGAGGGTCGCAATTTGCCATGCAATCCTGCCGCAACTAGGACTACATGGTGACCGAATTTGAGCGCTCTAGCTCGAACCTAACCGGAGTTGTGGGTTCCAGGTTTCTGCTCATTCTGACTTAGCCAGTTCAAAGCTTTCTCCGCCATTGCGCTCAATGGTAGGACCCTCCTCGCCGGCGTGACCCTTTCTCGCCGCCATTACTGCTCGGACCCTGTTGGGGTCAAGTGAGGGGGTTCCTAACATCTAGGGGCCAAATAAATTTTATTTCTAGGTGCCCTAAAACAGAAGTTCCCACGCCAATTGCCGTAGTTCCTACGCCAATTGCGCGACCAGCCAGTAAAAAACAGTGCAGCAAGCCTCTACATTTGTTACACTGTCAAAGGAGCAAATGGAAACAATGTGAGGCAATTCAACTTATTCTTTTATTGGTGGAGTCAGTACAAAAACATTTATTTACACATACAGTACAGTACTGTACAATGTTGAAACATTTAAAGTGCACAGCAATTCAAAACATCAACACACAATAATACATTGTACAACCTTTATTAAATTCTTCTGCCACAAAACATTTTTGGTGCATGGGGCAAAGGGAGTTAAAGTGACTTGCTTTTTATGTGCTGTATTTGGGGGTTGTCTTTGGGGGTCTATTCATCAAATTATTATGATGGAAATAAACTATCTGGAAAGCCTTTTGAAATTACAGTGCTGTTAACTATTTCAGCCACACACCTCCAGAGTTTTGAATCCCTCCCTAGCCAAGCGTCCATCGGCTGAGTCAGTCACCCTATCCTACAGTACATTACCTACCAACCCCCTCTCTCCACACTGGGTCGTTAACCTTCTGCATATTGCCATTCTGTTCTTAATCCGCCCATAGCCGAGCTACAAACAAACAGCACGCCTGCGTCTAATCACACCATCCCCCTCCCCCAACCCTTAGAGGCCTGTTGTGTGAACGCTAATTCTTTGGAAAATCCCCTCTCAAATTTGAAATGTAAATCTGATGTGCACAGCACTGTGAGAATTGAGAGTACACTGAGACAGTATTTCATCAGGGTGTGAAAATATTTGTCAGTCACTATGGTTTACAGTCACATGTTTTTAATACAATACAGTACATTCTTTAATATCTTTACAATAAAAATATATAAATCCTGTATATAAGTATAATGTAAAATAATCCGTTCTGTGAGTATGAGCGGGTTGAAATTTACCAGGTCCTCATGCGGGAGGACCCTTGCCATAGTGGCAAAATATCAGCCTTGCATGACCGCTGGAACCGGAGGTACCAAAAGACAGTTTAAAAGCACATTACCAAAGTGGCTTTTTTTCTGCCATGCAAGTCAATGGCAGAAACCTGAACTTTAACATCGCCCTGACTCCGTTCTGTTGCCACGAGAGGGTCGCAATTTGCCATGCAATCCTGCCGCAACTAGGACTACATGGTGACCGAATTTGAGCGCTCTAGCTGGAACCGAACCGGAGTTGTGGGTTCCAGGTTTCTGCTCATTCTGACTTAGCCGGTTCAAAGCTTTCTCCGCCATTGCGCTCAATGGTAGGACCCTCCTCGCCGGCGTGACCCTTTCTCGCCGCCATTACTGCTCGGACCCTGTTGGGGTCAAGTGAGGGGGTTCCTAACATCTAGGGGCCAAATAAATTTTATTTCTAGGTGCCCTAAAACAGAAGTTCCCACGCCAATTGACCTAGTTCCCACGCCAATTGCCGTAGTTCCTACGCCAATTGCGCAACCAGCCAGTAAAAAACAGTGCAGCAAGCCTCTACATTTGTTACACTGTCAAAGGAGCAAATGGAAACAATGTGAGGCAATTCAACTTATTCTTTTATTGGTGGAGTCAGTACAAAAACATTTATTTACACATACAGTACAGTACTGTACAATGTTGAAACATTTAAAGTGCACAGCAATTCAAAACATCAACACACAATAATACATTGTACAGCCTTTATTAAATTCTTCTGCCACAAAACATTTTTGGTGCATGGGGCAAAGGGAGTTAAAGTGACTTGCTTTTTATGTGCTGTATTTGGGGGTTGTCTTTGGGGGTCTATTCATCAAATTATTATGATGGAAATAAACTATCTGGAAAGCCTTTTGAAATTACAGTGCTGTTAACTATTTCAGCCACACACCTCCAGAGTTTTTAATCCCTCCCTAGCCAAGCGTCAATCGGCTGAGTCAGTCACCCTATCCTACAGTACATTACCTACCAACCCCCTCTCTCCACACTGGGTCGTTAACCTTCTGCATATTGCCATTGTGTTCTTAATCCACCCATAGCCGAGCTACAAACACACAGCACGCATGCGTCTAATCACACCATCCCTCTCCCCCAACCCTTAGAGGCCTGTTGTGTGAACACTAATTCTTTGGAAAATCCAATCTCGAATTTGAAATGTAAATCTGATGTGCACAGCACTGTGAGAATTGAGAGTACACTGAGACAGTATTTCATCAGGGTGTGAAAATATTTGTCAGTCACTATGGTTTACAGTCACATGTTTTTAATACAATACAGTACATTCTTTAATATCTTTACAATAAAAATATATAAATCCTGTATATAAGTATAATGTAAAATAATCCGTTCTTTGGGTCTGAGTGGGTTGAAATTTACCAGGTCCTCATGCGGGAGGACCCTTGCCATAGTGGCAAAATATCAGCCTTGCACGACCACTGGAACCGGAGGTACCAAAAGACAGTTTAAAAGCACATTACCAAAGTGGCTTTTTTTCTGCCATGCAAGTCAATGGCAGAAACCTGAAATTTAACATCGCCCTGACTCCGTTCTGTTGCCACGAAAGGGTCGCAATTTGCCATGCAATCCTGCTGCAACTAGGAATACATGGTGACCGAATTTGAGCGCTCTAGCTCGAACCGAACCGGAGTTGTGGGTTCCAGGTTTCTGCTCATTCTGACTTAGCCGGTTCAAAGCTTTCTCCGCCATTGCGCTCAATGGTAGGACCCTCCTCGCCGGCGTGACCCTTTCTCGTCGCCATTACTGCTCGGACCCTGTTGGGGTCAAGTGAGGGGGTTCCTAACATCTAGGGGCCAAATAAATTTTATTTCTAGGTGCCCTAAAACAGAAGTTCCCACGCCAATTGCCGTAGTTCCTACGCCAATTGCGCGACCAGCCAGTAAAAAACAGTGCAGCAAGCCTCTACATTTGTTACACTGTCAAAGGAGCAAATGGAAACAATGTGAGGCAATTCAACTTATTCTTTTATTGGTGGAGTCAGTACAAAAACATTTATTTACACATACAGTACAGTACTGTACAATGTTGAAACATTTAAAGTGCACAGCAATTCAAAACATCAACACACAATAATACATTGTACAACCTTTATTAAATTCTTCTGCCACAAAACATTTTTGGTGCATGGGGCAAAGGGAGTTAAAGTGACTTGCTTTTTATGTGCTGTATTTGGGGGTTGTCTTTGGGGGTCTATTCATCAAATTATTATGATGGAAATAAACTATCTGGAAAGCCTTTTGAAATTACAGTGCTGTTAACTATTTCAGCCACACACCTCCAGAGTTTTGAATCCCTCCCTAGCCAAGCGTCCATCGGCTGAGTCAGTCACCCTATCCTACAGTACATTACCTACCAACCCCCTCTCTCCACACTGGGTCGTTAACCTTCTGCATATTGCCATTCTGTTCTTAATCCGCCCATAGCCGAGCTACAAACAAACAGCACGCCTGCGTCTAATCACACCATCCCCCTCCCCCAACCCTTAGAGGCCTGTTGTGTGAACGCTAATTCTTTGGAAAATCCCCTCTCAAATTTGAAATGTAAATCTGATGTGCACAGCACTGTGAGAATTGAGAGTACACTGAGACAGTATTTCATCAGGGTGTGAAAATATTTGTCAGTCACTATGGTTTACAGTCACATGTTTTTAATACAATACAGTACATTCTTTAATATCTTTACAATAAAAATATATAAATCCTGTATATAAGTATAATGTAAAATAATCCGTTCTGTGAGTATGAGCGGGTTGAAATTTACCAGGTCCTCATGCGGGAGGACCCTTGCCATAGTGGCAAAATATCAGCCTTGCATGACCGCTGGAACCGGAGGTACCAAAAGACAGTTTAAAAGCACATTACCAAAGTGGCTTTTTTTCTGCCATGCAAGTCAATGGCAGAAACCTGAAATTTAACATCGCCCTGACTCCGTTCTGTTGCCACGAGAGGGTCGCAATTTGCCATGCAATCCTGCTGCAACTAGGACTACATGGTGACCGAATTTGAGCGCTCTAGCTCGAACCGAACCGGAGTTGTGGGTTCCAGGTTTCTGCTCATTCTGACTTAGCCGGTTCAAAGCTTTCTCCGCCATTGCGCTCAATGGTAGGACCCTCCTCGCCGGCGTGACCCTTTCTCGTCGCCATTACTGCTCGGACCCTGTTGGGGTCAAGTGAGGGGGTTCCTAACATCTAGGGGCCAAATAAATTTTATTTCTAGGTGACCTAAAACAGAAGTTCCCACGCCAATTGACCTAGTTCCCACGCCAATTGCCGTAGTTCCTACGCCAATTGCGCAACCAGCCAGTAAAAAACAGTGCAGCAAGCCTCTACATTTGTTACACTGTCAAAGGAGCAAATGGAAACAATGTGAGGCAATTCAACTTATTCTTTTATTGGTGGAGTCAGTACAAAAACATTTATTTACACATACAGTACAGTACTGTACAATGTTGAAACATTTAAAGTGCACAGCAATTCAAAACATCAACACACAATAATACATTGTACAGCCTTTATTAAATTCTTCTGCCACAAAACATTTTTGGTGCATGGGGCAAAGGGAGTTAAAGTGACTTGCTTTTTATGTGCTGTATTTGGGGGTTGTCTTTGGGGGTCTATTCATCAAATTATTATGATGGAAATAAACTATCTGGAAAGCCTTTTGAAATTACAGTGCTGTTAACTATTTCAGCCACACACCTCCAGAGTTTTTAATCCCTCCCTAGCCAAGCGTCAATCGGCTGAGTCAGTCACCCTATCCTACAGTACATTACCTACCAACCCCCTCTCTCCACACTGGGTCGTTAACCTTCTGCATATTGCCATTGTGTTCTTAATCTGCCTATAGCCGAGCTACAAATACACAGCACGCCTGCGTCTAATCACACCATCCTCCTCCCCCAACCCTTAGAGGCCTGTTGTGTGAACACTAATTCTTTGGAAAATCCCCTCTCGAATTTGAAATGTAAATCTGATGTGCACAGCACTGTGAGAATTGAGAGTACACTGAGACAGTATTTCATCAGGGTGTGAAAATATTTGTCAGTCACTATGGTTTACAGTCACATGTTTTTAATACAATACAGTACATTCTTTAATATCTTTACAATAAAAATATATAAATCCTGTATATAAGTATAATGTAAAATAATCCGTTCTGTGGGTCTGAGCGGGTTGAAATTTACCAGGTCCTCATGCGGGAGGACCCTTGCCATAGTGGCAAAATATCAGCCTTGCACAACCCCTGGAACCGGAGGTACCAAAAGACAGTTTAAAAGCACATTACCAAAGTGTCTTTTTTTCTGCCATGCAAGTCATAGGCAGAAACCTGAACTTTAACATCGCCCTGACTCCGTTCTGTTGCCACGAGAGGGTCGCAATTTGCCATGCAATCTTGCCGCAACTAGGACTACATGGTGACCGAATTTGAGCGCTCTAGCTCCAACCTAACCGGAGTTGTGGGTTCCAGGTTTCTGCTCATTCTGACTTAGCCGGTTCAAAGCTTTCTCCGCCATTGCGCTCAATGGTAGGACCCTCCTCGCCGGCATGACCCTTTCTCACCGCCATTACTGCTCGGACCCTGTTGGGGTCAAGTGAGGGGGTTCCTAACATCTAGGGGCCAAATAAATTTTATTTCTAGGTGCCCTAAAACAGAAGTTCCCATGCCAATTGACCTAGTTCCCACGCCAATTGCCGTAGTTCCTACGCCAATTGCGCGACCAGACAGTAGAAAACAGTGCAGCAAGCCTCTACATTTGTTACACTGTCAAAGGAGCAAATGGAAACAATGTGAGGCAATTCAACTTATTCTTTTATTGGTGGAGTCAGTACAAAAACATTTATTTACACATACAGTACAGTACTGTACAATGTTGAAACATTTAACGTGCACAGCAATTCAAAACATCAACACACAATAATACATTGTACAGCCTTTATTAAATTCTTCTGCCACAAAACATTTTTGGTGCATGGGGCAAAGGGAGTTAAAGTGACTTACTTTTTATGTGCTGTATTTGGGGGTTGTCTTTGCGTGTCTATTCATCAAATTATTATGATGGAAATAAACTATCTGGAAAGCCTTTTGAAATTACAGTGCTGTTAACTATTTCAGCCACACACCTCCAGAGTTTTTAATCCCTCCTTAGCCAAGCGTCAATCGGCTGAGTCAGTCACCCTATCGTACATTACCTACCAACCCCCTCTCTCCACACTGGGTCGTTAACCTTCAGCATATTGCCATTGTGTTCTTAATCCGCCCATAGCCGAGCTACAAACACACAGCACGCCTGCGTCTAATCACACCATCCCCCTCCCCCAACCCTTAGAGGCCTGTTGTGTGAACGCTAATTCTTTGGAAAATCCCCTCTCGAATTTGAAATGTAAATCTGATGTGCACAGCACTGTGAGAATTGAGAGTACACTGAGACAGTATTTCATCAGGGTGTGAAAATATTTGTCAGTCACTATGGTTTACAGTCACATGTTTTTAATACAATACAGTACATTCTTTAATATCTTTACAATAAAAATATATAAATCCTGTATATAAGTATAATGTAAAATAATCCGTTCTGTGGGTCTGAGTGGGTTGAAATTTACCAGGTCCTCATGCGGGAGGACCCTTGCCATAGTGGCAAAATATCAGCCTTGCACAACCCCTGGAACTGGAGGTACCAAAAGACAGTTTAAAAGCACATTACCAAAGTGGCTTTTTTTCTGCCATGCAAGTCATAGGCAGAAACCTGAAATTTAACATCGCCCTGACTCCGTTCTGTTGCCACGAGAGGGTCGCAATTTGCCATGCAATCCTGCCGCAACTAGGACTACATGGTGACCGAATTTGAGCACTCTAGCTCGAACCGAACCGGAGTTGTGGGTTCCAGGTTTCTGCTCATTCTGACTTAGCCGGTTCAAAGCTTTCTCCGCCATTGCGCTCAATGGTAGGACCCTCCTCGCCGGCGTGACCCTTTCTCGCCGCCATTACTGCTCGGACCCTGTTGGGGTCAAATGAGGGGGTTCCTAACATCTAGGGGCCAAATAAATTTTATTTCTAGGTGCACTAAAACAGAAGTTCCCACGCCAATTGACCTAGTTCCCATGCCAATTGCCGTAGTTCCTACGCTAATTGCGCGACCAGCCAGTAAAAAACAGTGCAGCAAGCCTCTACATTTGTTACACTGTCAAAGGAGCAAATGGAAACAATGTGAGGCAATTCAACTTATTCTTTTATTGGTGGAGTCAGTACAAAAACATTTATTTACACATACAGTACAGTACTGTACAATGTTGAAACATTTAAAGTGCACAGCAATTCAAAACATCAACACACAATAATACATTGTACAGCCTTTATTAAATTCTTCTGTCACAAAACATTTTTGGTGCATGGGGCAAAGGGAGTTAAAGTGACTTGCTTTTTATGTGCTGTATTTGGGGGTTGTCTTTGGGGGTCTATTCATCAAATTATTATGATGGAAATAAACTATCTGGAAAGCCTTTTGAAATTACAGTGCTGTTAACTATTTCAGCCACACACCTACAGAGTTTTTAATCCCTCCCTAGCCAAGCGTCAATCGGCTGAGTCAGTCACCCTATCCTACAGTACATTACCTACCAACCCCCTCTCTCCACACTGGGTCGTTAACCTTCTGCATATTGCCATTGTGTTCTTAATCCGCCCATAGCCGAGCTACAAACACACAGCACGCCTGCGTCTAATCACACCATCCCCCTCCCCCAACCCTTAGAGGCCTGTTGTGTGAACGCTAATTCTTTGGAAAGTCCCCTCTCGAATTTGAAATGTAAATCTGATGTGCACAGCACTGTGAGAATTGAGAGTACACTGAGACAGTATTTCATCAGGGTGTGAAAATATTTGTCAGTCACTATGGTTTACAGTCACATGTTTTTAATACAATACAGTACATTCTTTAATATCTTTACAATAAAAATATATAAATCCTGTATATATGTATAATGTAAAATAATCCGTTCTGTGGGTCTGAGCATGTTGAAATTTACCAGGTCCTCATGCGGGAGGACCCTTGCCATAGTGGCAAAATATCAGCCTTGCATGACCGCTGGAACCGGAGGTACCAAAAGACAGTTTAAAAGCACATTACCAAAGTGGCTTTTTTTCTGCCATGCAAGTCAATGGCAGAAACCTGAACTTTAACATCGCCCTGACTCCGTTCTGTTGCCACGAGAGGGTCGCAATTTGCCATGCAATCTTGCCGCAACTAGGACTACATGGTGCCCGAATTTGAGCGCTCTAGCTCAAACCTAACCGGAGTTGTGGGTTCCAGGTTTCTGCTCATTCTGACTTAGCTGGTTCAAAGCTTTCTCAGCCATTGCGCTCAATGGTAGGACCCTCCTCGCCGGCGTGACCCTTTCTCGCCGCCATTACTGCTCGGACCCTGTTGGGGTCAAGTGAGGGGGTTCCTAACATCTAGGGGCCAAATAAATTTTATTTCTAGGTGCCCTAAAACAGAAGTTCCCACGCCAATTGACCTAGTTCCCACGCCAATTGCCGTAGTTCCTACGCCAATTGCGCGACCAGCCAGTAAAAAACAGTGCAGCAAGCCTCTACATTTGTTACACTGTCAAAGGAGCAAATGGAAACAATGTGAGGCAATTCAACTTATTCTTTTATTGGTGGAGTCAGTACAAAAACATTTATTTACACATACAGTACAGTACTGTACAATGTTGAAACATTTAAAGTGCACAGCAATTCAAAACATCAACACACAATAATACATTGTGCAGCCTTTATTAAATTCTTCTGCCACAAATCATTTTTGGTGCATGGGGCAAAGGGAGTTAAAGTGACTTGCTTTTTATGTGCTGTATTTGGGGGTTGTCTTTGGGGGTCTATTCATCAAATTATTATGATGGAAATAAACTATCTGGAAAGCCTTTTGAAATTACAGTGCTGTTAACTATTTCAGCCACACACCTCCAGAGTTTTTAATCCCTCCCTAGCCAAGCGTCAATCGGCTGAGTCAGTCATCCTATCCTACAGTACATTACCTACCAACCCCCTCTCTCCACACTGGGTCGTTAACCTTCTGCATATTGCCATTGTGTTCTTAATCCGCCCATAGCCGAGCTACAAACACACAGCACGCATGCGTCTAATCACACCATCCCCCTCCCCCAACCCTTAGAGGCCTGTTGTGTGAACACTAATTCTTTGGAAAATCCCCTCTCGAATTTGAAATGTAAATCTGATGTGCACAGCACTGTGAGAATTGAGAGTACACTGAGACAGTATTTCATCAGGGTGTGAAAATATTTGTCAGTCACTATGGTTTACAGTCACATGTTTTTAATACAATACAGTACATTCTTTAATATCTTTACAATAAAAATATATAAATCCTGTATATAAGTATAATGTAAAATAATCCGTTCTGTGGGTCTGAGCGGGTTGAAATTTACCAGGTCCTCATGCGGGAGGACCCTTGCCATAGTGGCAAAATATCAGCCTTGCACGACCCCTGGAACCGGAGGTACCAAAAGACAGTTTAAAAGCACATTTCCAAAGTGGCTTTTTTTCTGTCATGCAAGTCAATGGCAGAAACCTGAAATTTAACATCGCCCTGACTTCGTTCTGTTACCACGAGAGGGTCGCAATTTGCCATGCAATCCTGCCACAACTAGGACTACATGGTGACCGAATTTGAGTGCTCTAGCTCGAACCAAACCGGAGTTGTGGGTTCCAGGTTTCTGCTCATTCTGACTTAGCCGGTTCAAAGCTTTCTCCGCCATTGCGCTCAATGGTAGGACCCTCCTCGCCGGCGTGACCCTTTCTCGCCGCCATTACTGCTCGGACCCTGTTGGGGTCAAGTGAGGGGGTTCCTAACATCTAGGGGCCAAATAAATTTTATTTCTAGGTGCCCTAAAACAGAAGTTCCCATGCCAATTGACCTAGTTCCCACGCCAATTGCCGTAGTTCCTACGCCAATTGCGCGACTAGCCAGTAAAAAACAGTGCAGCAAGCCTCTACATTTGTTACACTGTCAAAGGAGCAAATGGAAACAATGTGAGGCAATTCAACTTATTCTTTTATTGGTGGAGTCAGTACAAAAACATTTATTTACACATACAGTACAGTACTGTACAATGTTGAAACATTTAAAGTGCACAGCAATTCAAAACATCAACACACAATAATACATTGTACAGCCTTTATTAAATTCTTCTGTCACAAAACATTTTTGGTGCATGGGGCAAAGGGAGTTAAAGTGACTTGCTTTTTATGTGCTGTATTTGGGGGTTGTCTTTGGGGGTCTATTCATCAAATTATTATGATGGAAATAAACTATCTGGAAAGCCTTTTGAAATTACAGTGCTGTTAACTATTTCAGCCACACACCTACAGAGTTTTTAATCCCTCCCTAGCCAAGCGTCAATCGGCTGAGTCAGTCACCCTATCCTACAGTACATTACCTACCAACCCCCTCTCTCCACACTGGGTCGTTAACCTTCTGCATATTGCCATTGTGTTCTTAATCCGCCCATAGCCGAGCTACAAACACACAGCACGCCTGCGTCTAATCACACCATCCCCCTCCCCCAACCCTTAGAGGCCTGTTGTGTGAACGCTAATTCTTTGGAAAGTCCCCTCTCGAATTTGAAATGTAAATCTGATGTGCACAGCACTGTGAGAATTGAGAGTACACTGAGACAGTATTTCATCAGGGTGTGAAAATATTTGTCAGTCACTATGGTTTACAGTCACATGTTTTTAATACAATACAGTACATTCTTTAATATCTTTACAATAAAAATATATAAATCCTGTATATATGTATAATGTAAAATAATCCGTTCTGTGGGTCTGAGCATGTTGAAATTTACCAGGTCCTCATGCGGGAGGACCCTTGCCATAGTGGCAAAATATCAGCCTTGCATGACCGCTGGAACCGGAGGTACCAAAAGACAGTTTAAAAGCACATTACCAAAGTGGCTTTTTTTCTGCCATGCAAGTCAATGGCAGAAACCTGAACTTTAACATCGCCCTGACTCCGTTCTGTTGCCACGAGAGGGTCGCAATTTGCCATGCAATCTTGCCGCAACTAGGACTACATGGTGCCCGAATTTGAGCGCTCTAGCTCAAACCTAACCGGAGTTGTGGGTTCCAGGTTTCTGCTCATTCTGACTTAGCTGGTTCAAAGCTTTCTCAGCCATTGCGCTCAATGGTAGGACCCTCCTCGCCGGCGTGACCCTTTCTCGCCGCCATTACTGCTCGGACCCTGTTGGGGTCAAGTGAGGGGGTTCCTAACATCTAGGGGCCAAATAAATTTTATTTCTAGGTGCCCTAAAACAGAAGTTCCCACGCAAATTGACCTAGTTCCCACGCCAATTGCCGTAGTTCCTACGCCAATTGCGCGACCAGCCAGTAAAAAACAGTGCAGCAAGCCTCTACATTTGTTACACTGTCAAAGGAGCAAATGGAAACAATGTGAGGCAATTCAACTTATTCTTTTATTGGTGGAGTCAGTACAAAAACATTTATTTACACATACAGTACAGTACTGTACAATGTTGAAACATTTAAAGTGCACAGCAATTCAAAACATCAACACACAATAATACATTGTGCAGCCTTTATTAAATTCTTCTGCCACAAATCATTTTTGGTGCATGGGGCAAAGGGAGTTAAAGTGACTTGCTTTTTATGTGCTGTATTTGGGGGTTGTCTTTGGGGGTCTATTCATCAAATTATTATGATGGAAATAAACTATCTGGAAAGCCTTTTGAAATTACAGTGCTGTTAACTATTTCAGCCACACACCTCCAGAGTTTTTAATCCCTCCCTAGCCAAGCGTCAATCGGCTGAGTCAGTCATCCTATCCTACAGTACATTACCTACCAACCCCCTCTCTCCACACTGGGTCGTTAACCTTCTGCATATTGCCATTGTGTTCTTAATCCGCCCATAGCCGAGCTACAAACACACAGCACGCATGCGTCTAATCACACCATCCCCCTCCCCCAACCCTTAGAGGCCTGTTGTGTGAACACTAATTCTTTGGAAAATCCCCTCTCGAATTTGAAATGTAAATCTGATGTGCACAGCACTGTGAGAATTGAGAGTACACTGAGACAGTATTTCATCAGGGTGTGAAAATATTTGTCAGTCACTATGGTTTACAGTCACATGTTTTTAATACAATACAGTACATTCTTTAATATCTTTACAATAAAAATATATAAATCCTGTATATAAGTATAATGTAAAATAATCCGTTCTGTGGGTCTGAGCGGGTTGAAATTTACCAGGTCCTCATGCGGGAGGACCCTTGCCATAGTGGCAAAATATCAGCCTTGCACGACCCCTGGAACCGGAGGTACCAAAAGACAGTTTAAAAGCACATTTCCAAAGTGGCTTTTTTTCTGTCATGCAAGTCAATGGCAGAAACCTGAAATTTAACATCGCCCTGACTTCGTTCTGTTACCACGAGAGGGTCGCAATTTGCCATGCAATCCTGCCACAACTAGGACTACATGGTGACCGAATTTGAGTGCTCTAGCTCGAACCAAACCGGAGTTGTGGGTTCCAGGTTTCTGCTCATTCTGACTTAGCCGGTTCAAAGCTTTCTCCGCCATTGCGCTCAATGGTAGGACCCTCCTCGCCGGCGTGACCCTTTCTCGCCGCCATTACTGCTCGGACCCTGTTGGGGTCAAGTGAGGGGGTTCCTAACATCTAGGGGCCAAATAAATTTTATTTCTAGGTGCCCTAAAACAGAAGTTCCCATGCCAATTGACCTAGTTCCCACGCCAATTGCCGTAGTTCCTACGCCAATTGCGCGACTAGCCAGTAAAAAACAGTGCAGCAAGCCTCTACATTTGTTACACTGTCAAAGGAGCAAATGGAAACAATGTGAGGCAATTCAACTTATTCTTTTATTGGTGGAGTCAGTACAAAAACATTTATTTACACATACAGTACAGTACTGTACAATGTTGAAACATTTAACGTGCACAGCAATTCAAAACATCAACACACAATAATACATTGTACAGCCTTTATTAAATTCTTCTGCCACAAAACATTTTTGGTGCATGGGGCAAAGGGAGTTAAAGTGACTTACTTTTTATGTGCTGTATTTGGGGGTTGTCTTTGCGTGTCTATTCATCAAATTATTATGATGGAAATAAACTATCTGGAAAGCCTTTTGAAATTACAGTGCTGTTAACTATTTCAGCCACACACCTCCAGAGTTTTTAATCCCTCCTTAGCCAAGCGTCAATCGGCTGAGTCAGTCACCCTATCGTACATTACCTACCAACCCCCTCTCTCCACACTGGGTCGTTAACCTTCAGCATATTGCCATTGTGTTCTTAATCCGCCCATAGCCGAGCTACAAACACACAGCACGCCTGCGTCTAATCACACCATCCCCCTCCCCCAACCCTTAGAGGCCTGTTGTGTGAACGCTAATTCTTTGGAAAATCCCCTCTCGAATTTGAAATGTAAATCTGATGTGCACAGCACTGTGAGAATTGAGAGTACACTGAGACAGTATTTCATCAGGGTGTGAAAATATTTGTCAGTCACTATGGTTTACAGTCACATGTTTTTAATACAATACAGTACATTCTTTAATATCTTTACAATAAAAATATATAAATCCTGTATATAAGTATAATGTAAAATAATCCGTTCTGTGGGTCTGAGTGGGTTGAAATTTACCAGGTCCTCATGCGGGAGGACCCTTGCCATAGTGGCAAAATATCAGCCTTGCACAACCCCTGGAACTGGAGGTACCAAAAGACAGTTTAAAAGCACATTACCAAAGTGGCTTTTTTTCTGCCATGCAAGTCATAGGCAGAAACCTGAAATTTAACATCGCCCTGACTCCGTTCTGTTGCCACGAGAGGGTCGCAATTTGCCATGCAATCCTGCCGCAACTAGGACTACATGGTGACCGAATTTGAACACTCTAGCTCGAACCGAACCGGAGTTGTGGGTTCCAGGTTTCTGCTCATTCTGACTTAGCCGGTTCAAAGCTTTCTCCGCCATTGCGCTCAATGGTAGGACCCTCCTCGCCGGCGTGACCCTTTCTCGCCGCCATTACTGCTCGGACCCTGTTGGGGTCAAATGAGGGGGTTCCTAACATCTAGGGGCCAAATAAATTTTATTTCTAGGTGCACTAAAACAGAAGTTCCCACGCCAATTGACCTAGTTCCCATGCCAATTGCCGTAGTTCCTACGCTAATTGCGCGACCAGCCAGTAAAAAACAGTGCAGCAAGCCTCTACATTTGTTACACTGTCAAAGGAGCAAATGGAAACAATGTGAGGCAATTCAACTTATTCTTTTATTGGTGGAGTCAGTACAAAAACATTTATTTACACATACAGTACAGTACTGTACAATGTTGAAACATTTAAAGTGCACAGCAATTCAAAACATCAACACACAATAATACATTGTACAGCCTTTATTAAATTCTTCTGTCACAAAACATTTTTGGTGCATGGGGCAAAGGGAGTTAAAGTGACTTGCTTTTTATGTGCTGTATTTGGGGGTTGTCTTTGGGGGTCTATTCATCAAATTATTATGATGGAAATAAACTATCTGGAAAGCCTTTTGAAATTACAGTGCTGTTAACTATTTCAGCCACACACCTACAGAGTTTTTAATCCCTCCCTAGCCAAGCGTCAATCGGCTGAGTCAGTCACCCTATCCTACAGTACATTACCTACCAACCCCCTCTCTCCACACTGGGTCGTTAACCTTCTGCATATTGCCATTGTGTTCTTAATCCGCCCATAGCCGAGCTACAAACACACAGCACGCCTGCGTCTAATCACACCATCCCCCTCCCCCAACCCTTAGAGGCCTGTTGTGTGAACGCTAATTCTTTGGAAAGTCCCCTCTCGAATTTGAAATGTAAATCTGATGTGCACAGCACTGTGAGAATTGAGAGTACACTGAGACAGTATTTCATCAGGGTGTGAAAATATTTGTCAGTCACTATGGTTTACAGTCACATGTTTTTAATACAATACAGTACATTCTTTAATATCTTTACAATAAAAATATATAAATCCTGTATATATGTATAATGTAAAATAATCCGTTCTGTGGGTCTGAGCATGTTGAAATTTACCAGGTCCTCATGCGGGAGGACCCTTGCCATAGTGGCAAAATATCAGCCTTGCATGACCGCTGGAACCGGAGGTACCAAAAGACAGTTTAAAAGCACATTACCAAAGTGGCTTTTTTTCTGCCATGCAAGTCAATGGCAGAAACCTGAACTTTAACATCGCCCTGACTCCGTTCTGTTGCCACGAGAGGGTCGCAATTTGCCATGCAATCTTGCCGCAACTAGGACTACATGGTGCCCGAATTTGAGCGCTCTAGCTCAAACCTAACCGGAGTTGTGGGTTCCAGGTTTCTGCTCATTCTGACTTAGCTGGTTCAAAGCTTTCTCAGCCATTGCGCTCAATGGTAGGACCCTCCTCGCCGGCGTGACCCTTTCTCGCCGCCATTACTGCTCGGACCCTGTTGGGGTCAAGTGAGGGGGTTCCTAACATCTAGGGGCCAAATAAATTTTATTTCTAGGTGCCCTAAAACAGAAGTTCCCACGCAAATTGACCTAGTTCCCACGCCAATTGCCGTAGTTCCTACGCCAATTGCGCGACCAGCCAGTAAAAAACAGTGCAGCAAGCCTCTACATTTGTTACACTGTCAAAGGAGCAAATGGAAACAATGTGAGGCAATTCAACTTATTCTTTTATTGGTGGAGTCAGTACAAAAACATTTATTTACACATACAGTACAGTACTGTACAATGTTGAAACATTTAAAGTGCACAGCAATTCAAAACATCAACACACAATAATACATTGTGCAGCCTTTATTAAATTCTTCTGCCACAAATCATTTTTGGTGCATGGGGCAAAGGGAGTTAAAGTGACTTGCTTTTTATGTGCTGTATTTGGGGGTTGTCTTTGGGGGTCTATTCATCAAATTATTATGATGGAAATAAACTATCTGGAAAGCCTTTTGAAATTACAGTGCTGTTAACTATTTCAGCCACACACCTCCAGAGTTTTTAATCCCTCCCTAGCCAAGCGTCAATCGGCTGAGTCAGTCATCCTATCCTACAGTACATTACCTACCAACCCCCTCTCTCCACACTGGGTCGTTAACCTTCTGCATATTGCCATTGTGTTCTTAATCCGCCCATAGCCGAGCTACAAACACACAGCACGCATGCGTCTAATCACACCATCCCCCTCCCCCAACCCTTAGAGGCCTGTTGTGTGAACACTAATTCTTTGGAAAATCCCCTCTCGAATTTGAAATGTAAATCTGATGTGCACAGCACTGTGAGAATTGAGAGTACACTGAGACAGTATTTCATCAGGGTGTGAAAATATTTGTCAGTCACTATGGTTTACAGTCACATGTTTTTAATACAATACAGTACATTCTTTAATATCTTTACAATAAAAATATATAAATCCTGTATATAAGTATAATGTAAAATAATCCGTTCTGTGGGTCTGAGCGGGTTGAAATTTACCAGGTCCTCATGCGGGAGGACCCTTGCCATAGTGGCAAAATATCAGCCTTGCACGACCCCTGGAACCGGAGGTACCAAAAGACAGTTTAAAAGCACATTTCCAAAGTGGCTTTTTTTCTGTCATGCAAGTCAATGGCAGAAACCTGAAATTTAACATCGCCCTGACTCCGTTCTGTTACCACGAGAGGGTCGCAATTTGCCATGCAATCCTGCCACAACTAGGACTACATGGTGACCGAATTTGAGTGCTCTAGCTCGAACCAAACCGGAGTTGTGGGTTCCAGGTTTCTGCTCATTCTGACTTAGCCGGTTCAAAGCTTTCTCCGCCATTGCGCTCAATGGTAGGACCCTCCTCGCCGGCGTGACCCTTTCTCGCCGCCATTACTGCTCGGACCCTGTTGGGGTCAAGTGAGGGGGTTCCTAACATCTAGGGGCCAAATAAATTTTATTTCTAGGTGCCCTAAAACAGAAGTTCCCATGCCAATTGACCTAGTTCCCACGCCAATTGCCGTAGTTCCTACGCCAATTGCGCGACTAGCCAGTAAAAAACAGTGCAGCAAGCCTCTACATTTGTTACACTGTCAAAGGAGCAAATGGAAACAATGTGAGGCAATTCAACTTATTCTTTTATTGGTGGAGTCAGTACAAAAACATTTATTTACACATACAGTACAGTACTGTACAATGTTGAAACATTTAAAGTGCACAGCAATTCAAAACATCAACACACAATAATACATTGTACAGCCTTTATTAAATTCTTCTGCCACAAAACATTTTTGGTGCATGGGGCAAAGGGAGTTAAAGTGACTTGCTTTTTATGTGCTGTATTTGGGGGTTGTCTTTGGGGGTCTATTCATCAAATTATTATGATGGAAATAAACTATCTGGAAAGCCTTTTGAAATTACAGTGCTGTTAACTATTTCAGCCACACACCTCCAGAGTTTTTAATCCCTCCCTAGCCAAGCGTCAATCGGCTGAGTCAGTCACCCTATCCTACAGTACATTACCTACCAACCCCCTCTCTCCACACTGGGTCGTTAACCTTCTGCATATTGCCATTCTGTTCTTAATCCGCCCATAGCCGAGCTACAAACAAACAGCACGCCTGCGTCTAATCACACCATCCCCCTCCCCCAACCCTTAGAGGCCTGTTGTGTGAACGCTAATTCTTTGGAAAATCCCCTCTCAAATTTGAAATGTAAATCTGATGTGCACAGCACTGTGAGAATTGAGAGTACACTGAGACAGTATTTCATCAGGGTGTGAAAATATTTGTCAGTCACTATGGTTTACAGTCACATGTTTTTAATACAATACAGTACATTCTTTAATATCTTTACAATAAAAATATATAAAACCTGGTATAAATCCTGGTAAAATATTTTATAAATAAATAAATAAAATAATTCATTGGTGCACTGTAGGGGTGGCTGTCAATGATTATGATTTGCAGGAAAGTGAATAAATATTTATTTTATTTTATCAGGAACCAAAAAATACAAATATAAAAATATCAGGAATAATACATACTGTACTGTACTGTATAGTAATGCAGTCTTTATTAATTTCTTATGGCAGCTTTAAATTGGATAACCATTTGGAAAAACTTTGTAAAACATGGGGAAACATGAGTAATGAACATTTATAAGAATATTATTTAATACTACAGTATATACAGTACATTACTGTAATGTACTGTATAATATACTGTACTGTATATACTTTTACTTTATAGTAAAATTATTTTTTCTTTAGTCTTTATCTTTTCCTCATTCTGTCTGCAGTACAGTAGTTCATTGATAGAGGATAGGTTTTGTGTACATCATTACTGCTGTTTATATTCTGTACATTTGACTGTACAGTACAAGCAGATTAGACAGGATGCAACACCCCACCTCCCCCTAGGCCACCCTTTTTCCTGGAACGACAAGAAAACCAAAAATTAGTGCAGTTACTGTACTGTATTATGGCAGAACTACTGTAGGTGGTTGGTGCAGCTTTCACTGGAAAGAAAAAAATGGAGCAGTTAGTAGGCAGTTACTGTTGTACTGTCAAACTAGTCGACTTTATACTGTACTGGAACTACTGTATACTCTGACTACTGTTGAATTCTATGTACTGTAACCTGATGGCTGGTGCTGCTCTCTCTGTAAAGAAAAAAATAACTACTGTATATTCTTACTATCTGGAAAGAAAAAATCTGTGCCATACTTACCTGTAACATACAGTACTGTACTTACAATACTACAGCACAGTACTACTTTCCTGATGCTTGCCCATTATGCGCGATGACAATGGGCAACACAGTGGCAATATGGTCTATATATTAATTGCAGCGTTCCACGGTGAGTACATCGTTCCAAAAACTCATTATGCCTTTCGCCAACTCGTCCTTTTTGGAGGGTTTCGCCACTTTCCGGATATGGTCCTTCAGCTGATGCCAGACAATTTCGATTGGATTGAAGTCTGGCGACCTGTCATTGGAAAGAAAGGACAATTGGTTTAAGAGCTAAAAACAGTGGGGAACAAAAATGGGACACGGTCTACTGCACTTACTACGCTGGCGTCTTCCCCCAGTTGATGCCGCACTCAAGGATATGCGCCGTTGACGCAGTGTGCTTGGGATCGTTGTCCTGGTAGAAGCGGTGACCATTGGGGTAGTCGCGTGTGATGTAGTGCACATCTCGGGCACAATGTTGTCTTGGAAGAAAGCTTTATTCATGATTCCTATAGCAAGAAAAGAAAAGTGCTCAAAAAACTGCACAATAGTACAGTACAGTGCATATGGTAAGGCAACACTAGTCAAGAACAGTGCATTAGGCAACATTATATTTGATAAATTTTACCTTCAAAGATGACAATGCATCCCGGTCCACGCCTAGAGATGGCACCCCACACATGCAGCTTCACAGGGTGTTTTGGCTGCGACTTCAAAGATAAGCGGCCTTTTTTGTGGAACGCAAATCTTGCAAATCTCTCCAGTGACACAGTAGACTCATCAGTGAAGATGCAATCCTGGAAAGTCTCCCCGCTGTCGATCCATGCCTAGGCCTGGAGCACTCTTTTGATTTTGTTTGCGTCCCGTATCATGGGGTACGCTCTGTAATGACAAGGAAAATTTTTTTTTAGCGGCACAGTGCAGTACAGTTTGCTAAACAACACTTTTACCTCCTGTACTGTCCAGTACTAACCTCACACGTCCATATTTCCATCCAATGCTTCGTCTCGTCTTCTTTATGCTGGTCGCGGATACAGTCAGATTGTGCTTTTCCTGCAGATTGTTTTTAACCCTTAATGCACTCCTCTCATCATTCTCCTCACTTATTTTGTCCACCAGAACAGTTGTCTCCCTACAATGTAAAGAAATGATATTGTTTTATTAATATGCAGCAATATAAAATGTATGTATTAATATACAAAATAAATATACTGTTGTAATTTAAATATAAATATACAGTACATCCTATACAGTATATACCGTTGTAAGATTAATTGAAATATACAAAAAATGTATACTGCTGTACTATAAATATAAATAGACAAAATATATATACTGTTGGACTATAAATATTAATATACAAAATAAATATACTGTTGTAATATAAATATAAATATACAGTACATCCTATACAGTATATACCGTTGTAAGATTAATTGAAATATACAAAAAATGTACAGGTATACTGCTGTACTATAAATATAAATAGACAAACTACTGTATGTTGTAATATAAATCAACAGAAATAACAACAGTATTACAGTAGATACAGAACTTTACTGTAGATGTACAGTACAGTTTTCTATATTTTTTTTTGTTAAGTTTTATAAATATACTTACGCGTTTGTTACCCTTGGTGCCTTTTTCCGGTCTCTGTTTTTTCCTTGTGCATGATAGCTCACGGTGTTTAATGGCACAACGAGGTCAGAAGTAGCTAACCAGCGTTGGATAGCAGCAATTCGGTGTCCGTTCCTGTACATCTCCTTCATTCGCATGCTGAGATCCTTTGAAATCTTTTTAACAGGCATTGCTGCGAGTAGAAAGAAATACAAACACAAGAATGTATATTCGATGTTTAGTCGATGTGTATTCTATGTGCAGTCAATACACAAAATGGATGGTGTATTTATACGGTAATGACTCACATTAGAGTACGCCCACTTTCAACACCTGTACCTGGCCGCCATGCATAAAAGGTCACACACTTTGCATAGGCCACCACTCCAGGATCTTTATCTGAACTTGCCCTTGTCCAGATACTGTACTGCATTGTGCCATCTGCTTCCATGGAGCATCCCCGGTTTTATGGACGCAAGAACCCTCTCACCTCTGCCGTGCCTGTCATGCTGAAAAAGCGAAAGGCAGGAGCCGTTTCCACGCCAAGGGCAAAGCGACAGGCTAAGGCCAATAAAGAAAACCTTCTGCTGACCCCAAAGGTTAAGGGTTTTCTTAGACGTAAGCCTTATTATGTCAAGAAGATATACGGCGATGTACTCTCGACGCAGAACGAATGGCAGCCAACCCACCGGACACGCAGACCACTTCCCATATGCTTCGACGACTCTGCTGTAGCTGTCCGGAACTCTTCATCCCGTCTTCTCCACCCCCATCTTCTCCGGTTCCATCTGACGACGCTGCCGCCTCTGAAATCCACGGGTCACTGTCTCCTTTGCGCTTAGACGACTCTGCTTCTCGCCCGGAAATCCAAAGGTCACCTTCTCCATCCCTCTTCGACGACGCTGCCGCTTCTCCTCTACCGGGTATCCACAGGTCACCTTCTCCACTCTCCATCGATGCCGCTTCTGTCCATGGAATCCCCATCTCATCCTCCGTTGCACCCATCCCCCCAGATGTCCAGACGCCATGCACAAGAAGCAGCTCGTTGGACCGGATGCTGAATGGGATAAGTGTGGATCTCCCCGGGAATTCTATTGTGCTGGCAAAGATAGATCTGCTTCTGGAGACAAAGCTAAATGTGGAGCAACGGATGCTACAAATAGAGCAACAGATGGATCAACGGATGGAGAAGATAGAGGCTGACATAGCGGGCATACATTATTTACTCGGTGCTAATGCCCCTGTTTCCCCGCCCCCGGAGCAGGGAGGTGACATGGATGTATGAATGGGAGCATCAACCCCCCTTCCATCACCAAGCGCACCCCCTCCACCAGAAGATGTAGTGTACATGTATGCCGTTGAGGAGGACATGACAACCCCATCAAGACCACGCCAGGAGATAACACGGCGACCAAGACCGGAGGAAAGCTTCCTCCCAGACATCCTACCATCGCCCGTCGCCTCAAGCACACCCGTTCCCAAAAGACCTACTGCACCGACACACTTTATTCGAGCAAATGCCCGATTTGTACCTGGAAGATACTTGGAATCCGCCGCTGCTCACCTCTTGCATGCTGCGTTGCGTTTGCCTTCCCAGCCACGGTTCATGCCTGGCTGAAGGGGGATCTGATCTGTTAAATGATAACCAGAAGAATTTACTAGGCGGCAATGTTTCGTTTGTCCACCAGATGGCATAAACTCATGATAACCAGAAGAATTTACTAGGCGGAAATGTTTCGTTTGTCCACCAGATGGCATAAACTCATGACTTAAGTAATGTGTGGACTTTGCAAGTTGTTTCGTTTACTGTACCAAAAAAGATACTTTATCCCAGTACAGTATGCTACAGTATTGTAACTTGTCCTTGAGACTGAAGGAAGAGTTGCAAAAAATGTATCAATTTAGGTTTTACATACAGTACTGTATTACAGTAAATAAAGACAAAGATCATTTTCGCTTACACTACAGTATTCTACAGAGACATGAGTGTTCAAGTGGAGCCCGCTTTCCAAAAACCTGACAGAAGTTATGCTTATTTGATATGGGCCGCTATTAATGCAACAGAGGATAAGATGGCAACAGTTGTTCAAATTTATCAGTATTTTATCGAAAATTATGACTTTTACAGATTTTCGCCAACTCCTCATTTGTGGAAGCGCGCAATAAGGAAAAGGTTATGTAGTGACCCCTGTTTTCACCGTATTGAGCCCCAATTTGTTGGAGGGTATTGGTGTGTGGCACCGGGTTTTTCCCGTATCTATGATAATGGAGGCGGCAAAAGGCGAAGGGTCGTGTTAAAACGAAATAAGAAGCGACAGTCCCTGCCAAGCAATGCGCCAGAACCAGAACCAGCAGCAGCACCAGCTTATCATGATGCCCTCGCCATCGGTGACAACCCTGAGATGGATTTCGCAGCCAGTTTTGATGAAGCTTGCATGTACCTAAGCGATTTCCCGCTGACTACAGGTGGGCTAGTCCCTCTGCAAACTATCGACGTGGGTGATGATGAAAGCTGGACTGGAAGTGGGCCGGCGCCGGCGCAAGCTGAATGGGAAATTCAGTAATACAGTATGGTGAGTACTATTATTTTGGTGGGGCTGGCTGGGTACTTCTTTAGGGGGCTGACCATTACTGTACATTAAAACTTTTCATTTTGTTTTTCCTCAGAAAAGAAAACGGCTAATGGGGGGATTTCGATGGATAATATTGTGCTGTACAGTACAGTATGCTGATGTTTTCCAGCCGAACAGTATACTGTGTAATAAACCCGAATAAATAAAACTATGCATTTATTCTACAGTACATGTTCAGTAAATTACTGCACATACTGTACTGGGGGCGAGATGTGTTTGCAGCAGAGAGAGATTTAATAATATTGTACAGTGAGCAGGGGGCTCCCTGAGCCAGAAATTAATGCTCAGGGAACCCCCCCCCCCTGCTCCTGATCAATATTATTAAAAAAATACACACAGCAGCCGCCAAAAAATAAATAAATAAATGACAATAAATACATTTGAAATACATTTTTATTGATAGTGTAGATGTGCAGGGGGTCTCCGGAGCTGAACCGCGTTGGTTTTAGGTCTGGGGACCCCGTGCCCCCTGAGATACAGGCCCCTTTAGGGGGTGCCGGTATCCCTCTGCGTTTAAAGGTCCCGATCACGTGACCGCGGCCTGTAAACCAAGCAGAGCAGAGGGATACCGGCACCCCCTAAAGGGGCCTGTATCTCGGGGGGCACGGGGTCCCCAGACCTGAAACCTGTGCGCTTCTGCTCTGGAGACCCTCTGCACATGTACACTATCAATAAAACACACACAATATACAGTATAAATAAACACTCGTTCTTTACCTTAGCGTCTATGCGCTATGGTAAAGAAGCATTATTTTAATAATATTGTAAAGTGAGCAGGGGGTTCCCTGAGCCAGACATTAATGCTCAGGGAACCCCCCCCCCCCTGCTCCTGATCAATATTATTAAAAATACGGAAAATGCTGCGTCATTACCATAGCGGATAGCCGCTAAGGCAATGAAGGGGTTAACCCACCGTGCCCGCTTTATTGTGTGTAGTGGGGATTGGTGAGGGGGGTATTTGGCCCTTGGTGTGAGTTTAGGACTTGCGGGAGGGGGGGGGGGTTGCGGGTGCACTTAACCCCTTCACGACCGTAGCAGTTAATACCGCTACGGTCATGAAGGGGTTAAGCCCTCCCGCTACCCCACCCCCCCCCCGCAAGCCCTCCCCAACCATCGTTGGGGCGAATACCCCATTCACCCACCCTCCCGCAACCCACAACAATAAAATACACACAGCAGCCGCCAAAAAATAAATAAATAAATGACAATAAATACATTTGAAATACATTTTTATTGATAGTGTAGATGTGCAGGGGGTCTCCGGAGCTGAACCGCGTTGGTTTTAGGTCTGGGGACCCCGTGCCCCCTGAGATACAGGCCCCTTTAGGGGGTGCCGGTATCCCTCTGCGTTTAAAGGTCCCGATCACGTGACCGCGGCCTGTAAACCAAGCAGAGCAGAGGGATACCGGCACCCCCTAAAGGGGCCTGTATCTCGGGGGGCACGGGGTCCCCAGACCTGAAACCTGTGCGCTTCTGCTCTGGAGACCCTCTGCACATGTACACTATCAATAAAACACATACAATATACAGTATAAATAAACACTCGTTCTTTACCTTAGCGTCTATGCGCTATGGTAAAGAAGCATTATTTTAATAATATTGTAAAGTGAGCAGGGGGTTCCCTGAGCCAGAAATTAATGCTCAGGGAACCCCCCCCCCTGCTCCTGATCAATATTATTAAAAATACGGAAAATGCTGCGTCATTACCATAGCGGATAGCCGCTAAGGCAATGAAGGGGTTAACCCACCGTGCCCGCTTTATTGTGTGTAGTGGGGATGGGTGAGGGGGGTATTTGGCCCTTGGAGTGAGTTTAGGACTTGCGGGAGGGGGGGGGGTTGCGGGTGCACTTAACCCCTTCACGACCGTAGCAGTTAATACCGCTACGGTCATGAAGGGGTTAAGCCCTCCCGCTACCCCCCCCCCCGCAAGCCCTCCCCAACCATCGTTGGGGCGAATACCCCATTCACCCACCCTCCCGCAACCCACAACAATAAAATACACACAGCAGCCGCCAAAAAATAAATAAATAAATGACAATAAATACATTTGAAATACATTTTTATTGATAGTGTAGATGTGCAGGGGGTCTCCGGAACTGAACCGCGTTGGTTTTAGGTCTGGGGACCCTGTGCCCCCCGAGATACAGGCCCCTTTAGGGGGTGCCGGTATCCCTCTGCGTTTAAAGGTCCCGATCACGTGATCGCGGCCTGTAAACCAAGCAGAGCAGAGGGATACCGGCACCCCCTAAAGAGGCCTGTATCTCGGGGGGCACGGGGTCCCCAGACCTGAAACCTGTGCGCTTCTGCTCTGGAGACCCTCTGCACATGTACACTATCAATAAAACACATACAATATACAGTATAAATAAACACTCGTTCTTTACCTTAGCGTCTATGCGCTATGGTAAAGAAGCATTATTTTAATAATATTGTAAAGTGAGCAGGGGGTTCCCTGAGCCAGAAATTAATGCTCAGGGAACCCCCCCCCCCCTGCTCCTGATCAATATTATTAAAAATACGGAAAATGCTGCGTCATTACCATAGCGGATAGCCGCTAAGGCAATGAAGGGGTTAAGGCATAATAAACAATTAATACATTCAATACATATTTTTCACGTCTGTGTTAAAACTCCCTGCCTTCTCTCTAATCTATGTAAAACCCCCTCCCCCTATTCTCGCTTTTAAAACGCCCTGCCTTCTCTCTAATCTATGTAAAACCCCCTCCCCCTATCCCCCTATTGTGTGTGTGCGTTAAGCTTCCCTGCAAGCTATGTAAAAAAACCTCCCCCTATTGTGTGTGTGTGTTAAATCTGCCTGGCCTGTGTTTCTGAGTGCTGAGTGCTCTGCGTTTAAAGGTCCCGATCACGTGATCGCGGCCTGTAAACCAAGCAGAGCAGAGGGATACCGGCACCCCCTAAAGGGGCCTGTATCTCGGGGGGCACGGGGTCCCCAGACCTGAAACCTGTGCGCTTCAGCTCCGGAGACCCCCTGCACATGTACACTATCAATAAAAATGTATTTCAAATGTATTTATTGTCATTTATTTATTTATTTATTTAGATTTATTTATTAATTGTGCTGCTGCTGCAAGTCGTAAACTCACACCAAGGGCCAAACACCCCCCTCACCCCCAATAAAAAAAATTCACACACAGCAGCCCCACAATTAATAAATAAATCTAAATAAATAAATAAATAAAGACATGAAGAGAAATAAATATATACTGTACAGTATATACTTTGTATATATACTGTATATACACTGTATATATATATATACAGTATACTGTACATATAAACACTGTGTATATATATATATACAGTATATATATATATATATATATATATATATCATACAGCTATATTTGTATATATATATATATATATATATATATATATATATATATATATATACAGTATATATATATATATATATATATATATATATATATATATATATATATATATATATATATATATACATACATACTGTATGTGAGTGAAAAGAGAAAAAAGTAACCCGTATGGGAGCACTCAGGTATGCAATTGATATATTTGTTTATTTATTTGACACAGTGCAAAAAGGGATGAATAAACAGTACATGATTTAAAAACACTTAAAAAAGAGGCATGGACCCTTAAACACTAATGAACAGCACTAGGGAACGACACACACTGTCAACCCTAAACATGAAAAGGATAGTGACTCAAAAAACACTAGGGAGAATCAAAGTGAATCACAATAGGTTACTGGGTTCAAAGGCACCTACTGTATACAACGCTAAGGATAATGCACACTACACACCAAAAGGTAGACTTGTCAAAGTATAAATGACAGTCTCAAAGCATCACACATCTGCATTAGCATACAGTGATATAACCAATGCCTACAGCACAAATCATGTGTAGGAAAGGTGGTAAGGTGGAATGAAATCCCTAGATGTGTAGAGCAATGAAGTTAATGAATAGCATACAGTATAAAACATAACATTACAATCCACACAGTACATTGCATTTACAGTACATTGTATACTGTAAATGATGCATAGCATTAAATCTATGCACCATATACAGTACTGTACATTCTGCAAATGAATGTTAACAATATAATTGCAAGCTACTCTACCAGTAAATACTGTACAAACACTTCCAAACAAGTCAACTACAGTATTTTAACCAATCAAGTAAACCAAAATCAATATAAACTGTAAGTACCAACCAGAAAAGACAATTTAAAACCAAACTAACCCTTACAATACCAAGGATTACATCTATCTAATTGTAAAAAATCTTATACATTATACACAGCATTGTTTAAAGCCCCCTCCCCCCTAATGTTTCTGTTAAGCAGATTACACTGAAGGGACAGAGATATAAAGGCCTAAAGCCCCTTCCCCCCCTAATGTTTGTGTTAAACAGATTACAATGAAGGGAGAGAGATATAAAGGCCTAAAGCCCCTTCCCCCCTAATGTTTCTGTTAAGCAGATTACACTGAAGGGAGAGAGATATAAAGGCCTAAAGCCCCTTCCCCCCTAATGTTTGTGTTAAACAGATTACAATGAAGGGAGAGAGATATAAAGGCCTAAAGCCTTACCTGCATTGGTAAACCCTCCCTGCATTGGTAAACCCTCCCTGCATTGATGTCGTGCAGTGTACAGTATGTAAATGTGGGGAGGGGGGGGGCCCAATGTGCATAATGTACTGTGAGGTCTAACCACCCTCACCCCCTACCCACATACTGTACCGTTACCCCCCCCCCCCATCCTGGCCATGGCCCCTCACGCACAGCAGCTCCACAATTAATAAATAAATCTAAATAAATACATGAAGAGAAATAAATATATACTTTATATATAAATGTGAGTTTATAAATAAAATAAAGAATATTATTTCTAGGGGCCCTAGAACAGAAGTTCCCACGCCAATTTCGCGCTCATTGCTCTTTTTATGCTCTTTTTTTACAATGTTGCTGGTCTTGCGGCTTTGCAGTCTGCAAGCAAAAAGCGCAAAGTGTATGAAGTCTGGGTGAGCGCTTTCCACATTTGATGCCTACGGCACCTTCCCATTTCTACACACTTCAATACCTGCACAGTTGGTAGCGCTTTCCATCCCAGCTACCATTCTGGATATTCACCTCTCACAGGCCATTCTTGCCCGAGTCTGTCCTATCAGACAGGGGCATTAACCTGTATCCACACCACCTGGACAATTTCCCTGTTTGTTTGTTTATTGCAAGCAAAAAGCAGTTTGTAGTACTGAGTGTGAGATAAATTACTGTATTTATCAGTGTTGATCAAAGAGAGTTGATCAGAAGGATTCCCCATATATACAGTACGTAGAATTAATAAAATTGTATTATTTTCCGATATCCGCAGTGATTCTGGTCAACCTGACAGATTTTTAGTAATACAGTATACTGTACTGCAAGACCATGTGTTGTCTACCTTTTACTACAGTATACTGTACTGTATGAATGACAATAGAGTGCTGTATACTTTATAAGGGGAATCCTTCTGATCAACTCTCTTTGATCAATACTGATAAATACAGTATCATATTTATACCCCTTTAGCACCTGTCGTTCCATCCTATGCACCCATTTACTGTACAATGGTGATTGCGGTCGAATTCACGTACTTTATGTGAGATAAATTAACCAGTTCTTTTATTGCTGAAGTCGCCACAAAATACTTTTATTTACAAATACAGTACAATACAATGGTGAAACTTTTCAAGTTAACAGCAATTCAAAACATCAACACACAATAATACATACTTTACAGTACTGTACAGTATACTGTACTAGTATATTTGGGCCTTGTCTTTGGGGGTTTATTCATGCAATTATTAGGGTGACCTGGCGTTGGAAATACTGACACAGTACAATCCTACAGCTACACCACCCACCCCCTCCCTTAGAGTTTTTAATCCCTCCCTGGCCAAGCATCAATCGTCTGGCTAATCCAATCCAAGCCATTGTTTTGTTAATCTGGCCCTGGGCTGTTCAGAACAGCCACTGCTTCTAAATTACTGAAAATATACAGGATAAATATACAGTGATGTGAAATAATCCTTTCTGTGGGTCTGAGAGGGTTGAAAGTCACCAGGTCCTCATACAGTAGAGTACATTCTCGAATACCTTTAGAATAAAAATACAGTATATATAAATATACAGTATAAATATTGCACAGTATACTGTAATGTTAAATAACCCATCCTGTTCTTTTTCCCTTCATACTGTAACAGTATCCTCATTGTGTCTGCGGTACAGTAGTTCATTGAGAGAGGAGAGGTTTTGTGTACATCATTACTGCTGTTTATATACTGTACATTTGACTGCACAAGCAGATTTGACGAACACAAGGCCCCCCCTCCCCCCTGGTGCACCCTTTTTCCTGGAACGACAAGAAAACAAAAACTTTGTTCAGTTACTGTACTGTACTGTATGTGCGTACTGTATTATGGTAGAACTACTGTACAGTAGGTGGCTGGTGCAGCTTTCTCTGGAAAGAAAAAAATGGAGCAGTTAGTAGGCAGTTACTGTAGTATGTCAAACTAGTCTACTGTACTGTATACTGGAACTACTGTATACTCTGACTATTGGGAAAGCTAAAATCTGTGCCATACTTACCTGTATCATACTGTACCTACTGTACAATACTACAGCACTGTACTACTTTCCTGATGCTTGTCCATTGCGCGCGATGACAATGGGCAACACAGTGGCAATATGGTCTATATATTTATTGCATCGTTCCTAGGTGAGTACATCGTTCCAAAAACTCATTATGGCTTTATACAACTCGTCCTTCTTGGAGGGTTTCGCCACTTTACGGATGTGGTCCTTCAGCTGATGCCAGACCATTTCGATCGGATTGAAGTCTGGCGATCTGTGATTGGAAAGAAAGGACAATTAGTTTAAGAGATACAGTACACAGTACAAACAGTGGGGAACATAAATGGGACACGGTCTACTGCACTTACTCCGCTGGCGTCTTCACCCAGTTGATGCCGCGCTCAAGGATATGCGCCGTAAACGCGGTGTGCTTGGGATTATTGTCCTGGTAAAAGCGATGACCATTGGGAAAGTCTTGTGTGATGTATCGCACTATCACGGGCACAATGTTGTCTTGGAAGAAATCTTTATTCATGATTCCTATAGCAAGAAAAGAAAAGTGCTCAATAGTACAGTACAGTGCATACGGTAAGGCAACACTAGTCAAGTACAGTGCATTAGGCGGCATTATATTTGAGAAATTGTACCTTCAAAGACGACAATGCATCCCGGTCCACGCCTAGAGATGGCACCCCACACATGCAGCTTCACAGGGTGTTTTGGCCGCGGCTTCAAAGTTATGCGGCCTTTTTTGTGGAACGCAAATCTTGCAAATCTCTCCAGCGACACAGTAGACTCATCAGTGAAGATGCAATCCTGGAAAGTCTCACCGCTGTCGATCCATGCCTGGGCCTGGAGCACTCTTTTGATTTTGTTTGCGTCCCGTATCATGGGGTACGCTCTGTAATGACAATGAATAAAAAATGTTAGCGTCACAGCGCAGTACAGTTTGCAAAACAACACTTTTACTTTACAGTACAGTACCTCCTGTACTGTCCACTACTAACCTCACACGTCCATATTTCCATCCAATTCTGCGTCTCATCTTCTTTATGCTGCTCTCGGATACAGTCAGATTGTGGTTTTCCTGAAGAGTGTTTTTAACCCTTAATGCGCTCCTCTCATCATTCTCCTCACTTATTCTGTCCACCAGAAGAGTAGTCTCCCTACAATGCAAAGAAATTATATTGTGTTATTAATATGCAGCAATATAAAATGTATACTGTATACTGTACATGTAATGTTGTAATATACAGTAAATATAAATATACAAAAAATGTATACTGCTGTACTATAAATATAAATAGACAAAATATACAGTATACAGTACTGTTGTAATATAAATATACTATATAAATATACTGTTATTATATCATAATAAATACACATCATACTGTATACTGTATATTCCGTTGTCAGATGAATTGCAATATACCAAAAGTGTATACTGCTGCACAAAAAATATAAATTGACCACACATACAGTACACTACAGTATATACTGTTGTAATATAATAAATATACTATATAAATACGGTATACTGTTGTTATATCATAATAAATACACATCATATACTGTATATTCGTTGTCAGATGAATTGCAATATACCAAAACTGTATACTGCTGCACAAAAAATATAAATTGACCACACATACAGTACACTACAGTATATACTGTTGTAATATAATAAATATACTATATAAATACGGTATACTGTTGTTATATCATAATAAATACACATCATATACTGTATATTCCGTTGTAAGATGAATTGCAATATACCAAAAGTGTATACTGCTGCACAAAAAATATAAATTGACCACACATACAGTACACTACAGTATATACTGTTGTAATATAATAAATATACTATATAAATACGGTATACTGTAGATGTACACTACAGTTTTCTATATTTTTTTTGGTTAAGTTTTATAAATACAGTATACTTACGCATTTGTTATCTTTGGTGCCTTTTTGCGGTCTCTGTTTTTTCCTTGTGCATGATAGCACACGGTGCTTGATGGCACAACGAGGCCAGAAGCAGTTAACCAGCGCTGGATATCTGCAATTCGTTTTCCGCTCGTGTACATCTCCTTCATTCTCATGCTGAGATCCTTTGAAATCTTCTTAACAGGCATTGCTGCGAGTACTGTAGAAAGAAATACAAACACAAGAATGTATATTCGATGTTTAGTCGATGTGTATTCAATGTGCAGTGAATCCACAAAATGGATGGTGTATTTATATGTTAATGACTCACATAACAGACCACCCACTTTCAACACCTGTACCTGGCCGCCATGCATAAAAGGTTGTACACGTTGCATAGCCCACCACTTGCTGATCTTTATCTGAGCCATTGTCCAGATACTGCATTGTGCCTCCCGCTTACATGGAGCAGCCCCGGTTCTATGGACGAAAGAATCATCTCACCTCTGCTGTGCCTGCCACACTGAAAAAGAGAAAGGCAGTTACCGTTTCCAAGCCAAAGGCAAAGCGACAGGCTAAGGCCAACAAAGAAAACCTTCTGCTGACCCCAAAGGCTAAGGCTTTTAAAACACGTCAGCCTTATTATGTGAAGAAGAAATACGGTACTGTGCTCGGTACGCAAGACGCATGGCAGCCAACTCACCGAATCCGCAGACCACTTGCTCCCATAAGCTTCGACGACTCTGCTGTAGCTGTCCCGGAAATCTTCAGCCTGGCTTCTCCACCCCCATCTTCTCCGGTTCCATCTGAAGATGCTGCTGCCTCTGAAATCAACGGGTCACTGTCTCCTTTGCTCTTGGACGACTCTGCTTCTCTCCCGGAAATCCAGCGGTCACCTTCTCCATCCCTCTTCCACCACGCTGCAGCTTCTCCTGTACCGGGCATCCCCAGGTCACCTCTTCCACTCTCCATCGATGCCGCTTCTCTCCAGGGAACCCCCATCTCATCCTCCGTTGCACCCATCCCCCCAGATCTCCAGATGCCATGCACAAGCAGCTCGTTGGACCGGATCCTGAATGGGCTAAGTGTGGATCTCCCCGGGAATTCTAGTGTGCTGGCAAAGCTAGATCTGCTTCTGGAGTCGGTGCTACATATGGAGCAACGGATGCTACAAATGGAGCAGCGGCTGGATCAATGGATGCACAAGATAGAGGCAGACATAGCGGGCATACATTATTTGCTCGGTGTTAATGCCCCTGTTTCCCCGATGCTGGAGCAGGGGGGTGACATGGATGTGATGCATGGTACCTTCGACCCCCTTCCATCACCAAGCACACCCCCTCCACCAGAAGATACAGTGTACTATGCTATTGAGGAGGACATGACAACCCCGTCAAGACCACGCCAGGAGACAACCCGGCGACCACTACCGGAGGAAAGCTTCCTCCCAGACACCCTACCATTGCCCATCGCCTCAAGTACACCCGCTCCCAAAAGACCTCCTACACCCGCTCGCATACAAACAGTGCCCGACATCTCCCTGTGCGATCTGCCACCGGCACTGAGGGAGAAGTATAGGGTGAGGAGTGCTGGTATACCACACAAGTATGCCTTGATCATATTTAAACACCATGTTCCCTACACATTGTACTGCGAGTGGGTGTTCAAAGTGAACTATGATGGGAATCGCCAAAAAAATGCCCTTCCTGCCAATTTAAGGAAAAAGATTGTGGAAGAAATGCAGCGCTATTACCCTGTTACAGATCCTGTAATGAGAGGCGTTAGAGACTGCATTAATGGCGTTTTGCGCCATGCAAGGCATCGGCCATGGCTGGAAAATGGGGAGGACTTTCAGTGAAACCATACTGTAATATTGTGCTGTACTGTACAGTACATGTTTTACCCTATAGTACCTGCTGTACTTAAACAAAGGATACTGAATGTTGTTGTGTGTTGCACGGTTTTTGTACTGTATTTTTAAATAAAATATCTCACACTCAGTACTACTGTACAAACTGCTTTTTGCTGCCAGACTGCAAACCCGCAAGACCAGCAACATTGTAACAAAAGAGCAATGAGCGCGCAATTGGCGTGGGAACTTCTGTTCTAAGGCCCCTATAAATAATATTCTTTATTTTATTTATAAACTCACATTTATAAACCCCGTCACCCACCCCCGCTAAACACAATAAAAAATAATCACACACAGCATCCCCGCAATAAATAAATAAATAAATACAAATAAATACATTTGAAATACATTTTTATTTATAGTGTAGATGTGCAGGGGGTCTCTGGAGCTGAACCGCACTGGTTTCAGGTCGGGGGACCCCGTGCCCCCCGAGATACAGGCCCCTTTAGGGGGTGCCGGTATCCCTCTGCGTTAAAACCCCGATCACGTGACCGCGGCCTGTAAACCAAGCAGAGCAGAGGGATACCGGCACTCCCTAAAGGGGCCTGTATCTCGGGGGGCACGGGGTCCCCAGACCTGAAACCTGTGCGCTTCAGCTCCGGAGACCCCCTGCACATGTACACTGTGAATAAAACACACACATCATTAAAGAATCATTCTTTAGCTTAGCGGCTATGCGCTATGGTAAAGAAGCAGCATTTCTGTCTTTTTAATAATATTGTACAGTGAGCAGGGGGTTCCCTGAGACAGAAATCTAATCTCAGGGGACCCCCTGCTCCTGCACAATATTATTAAAAGTTCAGAAACGAGGCTTCATTAGCATAGCGTATAGCTGCTAAGGTAATGAAGGGGTTAAGGCATAATAACCAATAAATACATTCAATACACTACCCACTACCCATGGCAACCTCCGCTGCTGTACAGTAAAACAGAGAAAAAAAATAACACTTTCAAAGTAATGTCCCCTAACCCCTTAATCACCATAGCGGTTATTAACCGCTACAGTCATGAAGGGGTTAACCCGCCCTCACCCACCACTCGGGACGCCTACTGTACATACCCTCCCACTCTAACCCCCCACCCCGTGAGGCCTAACCACCCTCAACCCTCACCCACTAACTACCCACAAGGGAGGCCTACCCACATACCGTTGGGGAACCCCACCCCCCACCCCCAGTCCCCGCAATCAAAACAATGCACAGCCCCACAATAAACAGCATTCTATTTATTAAATACATTACCCACCCCCTGTGCCCCCCCCCCATAAATACAAGATTTATTCTTTTACATTCAGGGTCCATAACGCAGCCCCACGCTAGTCCCCGGTGGGCTGGCAGGGCACCTGGACAGACCTACAGTTTACCAGCAGCATTCCACAGGTTCTGGAGGCCTGCTGGTGGATCCTGCCAGCACCATGGCGCCCAGGTGGTCTCCTTGGGTCACCGTGAGCCACAATTGGGTCCCCACGGTAGGCCCAAGGATGTCTGGGAGCCCCGGGTCAAACCCACAGGTGTCTGCGGGGCCTCGGGTGGTTCCCATGGGGGTCTGGGGAACTCACGGGTGCTCACTACGGGTCCGCGGTGCCCCCACAGAAGTGGGACCACACATCATCATCCCCGCACCTACGGGTCGGAGGTGCCCCCACAGAAGTGGGACCACACATCGTCATGCCCGCAGACTACGGGTCCGTGGTGCCCCCACAGAAGTGGGACCACACATCATCATCCCCGCATGTGTCACCCGTGGAACCACCAGCCTGCTACCCTTTAGGATACCCGAGGATTCCCCGCGGGTGGTCTCCAGAGGTCCCACGCAAAACCACGGAAGTAACCCTGAATGTAAAAAAAATAAACCTGGCCTATACATTCAATACATACACCCTCCCCCCCAACACCTACAGTACAATAATGTGCAAAATAACTATTATCCAGATATGGATAATAGATTAATTGCCCATTATTAAAAACATTAACTAGCATATACAAATAAATAAAGTACTACTTGCCTCATCAATACGAAATGTCCGACGCCAGCGCCTTCCTTCTCTTGCCCACACAAAACATAGCCAAAACCAAGCCAATACATTGCAATTACATTCAGATATCAATTAACCCCTTAAACACCTTATCGGATAATAACCGCAAAGGTAATTAAGGGGTTAAGCCACACAGGCATGATACCCACCCTTCACCCATGAATTTGTACTGTGGCTTCATCATGCAACTATATATATATACTGTATATATATATACACAGAGAGACAGAGAGAAAGAGAGAGAGAGAGAGAGATATATATATACAGTATATATATATATATATATATATATATATATATATATATATATATATATATATATATATACACATACGTTATATACACACCCATGATAAACCAATATACAGTACAAATAAATGTAGAAGGGTTATCAAAAGCACTGTCCTACAACCAAACTCTTCTCCATACATACACACTAAATTAAAATAAATTTCCTTTAATATTCATAACTGATCTCTCAATCTACTGTAAATCATCACTAAACCTCTGAAAAGCCATTTAAACAACTTACATTCCAATATAAATGATGCCTAAATATCTACTGTATGCACCATATACATTCTGCAAATTACTGTAATCAACCAAGTAAACAAAACTCAATTAGCAATCATTATTTACATCCCTAAACAATTCAGACTAGATCCCGAACAATAAAATCATTAACAAATTCACGCCTAGAGCAGAACAATTAAGCCTTTGAAAAAATATATGTACCGACAAAAATACAACCTTTCCAAACCAAGCCTACCTATCCCTGACCTTCCTCAAACACACAATACAATACCAAGGAATACATCTACAGTATCTAATTTTAAAATACTTTAAACTCACAAAATAATTAAAAACACATCTAATCCAGCTTTTAAAACATCATCATTTCTTACCCTGAATGTATACTGTACAGTATATCTCTCTAGACATATATATTGTACATACATACATACAGTGGCAAGAAATGATATACCACAAAAAAAAAAATACACATGTTAAAAAACCTTTTGAAAAAATTAACAAGTTAAATAAAATACATTTCTTTACTGTAGTTCACTTACCATTACTTGCCCCCACCGACTCCCGTTGCCCAGCTTACTCACGAACCAATCCACGATCAGGAACCCATAAAATAATAAACCATTCAAAATAATAAACATTAAACTAAAAATCCAAACCAATCCACGGGTCTTCTACTTGTAATACATCTTCATCTGTATTCTTCTTTCTTCTATCTCCTTCCGGGCGGGGCAGGGCGTGGTCTTCTTTCCATCATCGGCCACGCCCTTGTCTTTTTTCTTCTCCGGAGGTCCTTCCTCCGCGGCGTCTGGCTGCAAAATGAGACGACATAGGCTTTTAAAGGCCTATGACGTCACATTTTGCGTCATGGTTCCCACGGTCCTGATTGGACCGTGAAAACCATGTGTTTTGGCCGATAATAAAAAAATGATGACGTCACTTAAAGGGAATGAAAGCACAGCCAATCAGAATGGCTTTGCTTCAAATGCCTTTAAGGTGACATCATTAAAAGACACATGGCCGTGCACACATGGTACTAGAGCCAATCAGAGCGTGGGAACTTTATCCCTACTCTGATTGGCTCTGGTATACCATGTGTCAGGGGCTTGGGGGAGAAAGGATGTGACGTCAATGAAAACCTGTCACGTGGTACGGTAGCCAATCAGAGCGTGGGAACTTTATCCTTATTGACGTCACATCCTTTCTCCCCCAAGCCCCTGACACATGGTATACCAGAGCCAATCAGAGTAGGGATAAAGTTCCCACGCTCTGATTGGCTCTAGTACCATGTGTGCACGGCCATGTGTCTTTTAATGATGTCACCTTAAAGGCATTTGAAGCAAAGCCATTCTGATTGGCTGTGCTTTCATTCCCTTTAAGTGACGTCATCATTTTTTTATTATCGGCCAAAACACATGGTTTTCACGGTCCAATCAGGACCGTGGGAACCATGACGCAAAATGTGACGTCATAGGCCTTTAAAAGCCTATGTCGTCTCATTTTGCAGCCAGACGCCGCGGAGGAAGGACCTCCGGAGAAGAAAAAAGACAAGGGCGTGGCCGATGATGGAAAGAAGACCACGCCCTGCCCCGCCCGGAAGGAGATAGAAGAAAGAAGAATACAGATGAAGATGTATTACAAGTAGAAGACCCGTGGATTGATTTGGATTTTTAGTTTAAAGTTTATTATTTTCTGGTTTATTATTTTATGGGTTCCTGATCGTGGATTGGTTCGTGAGTAAGCTGCGCAACGGAAATCGGTGGGGGCAAGTAATGGTAAGTGAACTACAGTAAAGAAATGTATTTTATTTAACTTGTTAATTTTTTCAAAAGGTTTTTTAACATGTGTATTTTTTTTTTTTTTGTGGTATATCATTTCTTGCCACTGTATGTATGTATGTACAATATATATGTCTAGAGAGATATACTGTACAGTATACATTCAGGGTAAGAAATGACGATGTTTTAAAAGCTGGATTAGATGTGTTTTTAATTATTTTGTGAGTTTAAAGTATTTTAAAATTAGATACTGTAGATGTATTCCTTGGTATTGTATTGTGTGTTTGAGGAAGGTCAGGGATAGGTAGGCTTGGTTTGGAAAGGTTGTATTTTTGTCGGTACACTGGCGACACACTTTATTCGAGCTCGGCTAGTCCCACGAATTCGGGTATACCCGGGTGTATTGAGGTTTGTGACTGTTTTCTGCCCGAGTGCATTGAGGTATTTTCCAAGCAGGGATTGAAGCATTTTATTCCCGCTGGCTGCAATACTGCACAGTATATATATATATATACTGCATTACAATTCATGAATTTATGCCATCTGGTAGACACGCGAAGCATTGCAGCCTATTAAATCCTAATCATTATCATTTAACAGATCAGCCGCCCGTCAGCCAGGCATGAACCCAGGCTGGGAAGGCAAACGCAACGGGGCTTGTCAGAGGTGAGGAGCGGCGCATTCCAGGTATCTGCCAGGTACATACTGGGTATTTGCTCGAATAAAGTGTGTCGGTGCAGTACATATATTTTTTCAAAGGCTTAATTGTTCTGCTCTAGGCGTGAATTTGTTAATGATTTTATTGTTCGGGATCTAGTCTGAATTGTTTAGGGATGTAAATAATGATTGCTAATTGAGTTTTGTTTACTTGGTTGATTACAGTAATTTGCAGAATGTATATGGTGCATACAGTAGATATTTAGGCATCATTTATATTGGAATGTACACTACCGACACACTTTATTGAAGTGTGGTCGGTACCGCAAGCCGGGAAATCTCCCGGCTTGCTAGTGGCCGCCCCTCGGCGTGCCGCGCGTCATAGACGCGCGGTCACGCGTCATCGGGAGCGTGCGCCCGCTGCACGCGTGTCCAGGGGCTCCCCGAGGGAGCCCTGGTGTCCCGCGATCGCGGGACAGCGGCAGGGGGTTCCGGGGGACCCGGCGGACCCGGCAGCGGTAGGGAGAGCGCCCCGATCGGAGGGCGCTCTTCCGCTGCTTCGGCGTGCGCCCGTCACACTCGGGCGCGCGCCAGGCTACTGCTGCGGCACAGAACGGGCAAATGCTCGAATAAACTGTGCCGCAGCAGTAAGTTGTTTAAATGGCTTTTCAGAGGTTTAGTGATGATTTACAGTAGATTGAGAGATCAGTTATGAATATTAAAGGAAATTTATTTTAATTTAGTGTGTATGTATGGAGAAGAGTTTGGTTGTAGGACAGTGCTTTTGATAACCCTTCTACATTTATTTGTACTGTATATTGGTTTATCATGGGTGTGTATATAACGTGTGTGTATATATATATATATATATATATATATATATATATATATATATATATATATATATATACAGTGGTTGACAAATCACCAAAAAATCTACTCGCCACACAAAAAAATCTACTCGCCACCTAGTACCAAACGTGTGCTGCTTGGGCCAATATTTACTCGTCCGGGGGTTAAATCCACTCGCCCGGGGCGAGCAAATGTATAGGTTTGTCGAACACTGTATATATATATATATATATATATATATATATATATATATATATATATATACTGTATATATATATCTCTCTCTCTCTCTCTCTCTTTCTCTCTGTCTCTCTGTGTATATATATATACAGTATATATATATAGTTGCATGATGAAGCCACAGTACAAATTCATGGGTGAAGGGTGGGTATCGTGCCTGTGTGGCTTAACCCCTTAATTACCTTTGCGGTTATTATCCGATAAGGTATTTAAGGGGTTAATTGATATCTGAATGTAATTGCAATGTATTGGCTTGGTTTTGGCTATGTTTTGTGTGGGCAAGAGAAGGAAGGCGCTGGCATCGGACACTTCGTATTGATGAGGTCAGTAGTACTTTATTTATTTGTATATGCTAGTTAATGTTTTTAATAATGGGCAATTAATCTATTATCCATATCTGGATAATAGTTATTTTGCACATTATTGTACTGTAGGTGTTGGGGGGGAGGGTGTATGTATTGAATGTATAGGCCAGGTTTATTTTTTTTACATTCAGGGTTACTTCCGTGGTTTTGCGTGGGACCTCTGGAGACCACCCGCGGGGAATCCTCGGGTATCCTAAAGGGTAGCAGGCTGGTGGTTCCACGGGTGACACATGCGGGGATGATGATGTGTGGTCCCACTTCTGTGGGGGCACCACGGACCCGTAGTCTGCGGGCATGACGATGTGTGGTCCCACTTCTGTGGGGGCACCTCCGACCCGTAGGTGCGGGGATGATGATGTGTGGTCCCACTTCTGTGGGGGCACCGCGGACCCGTAGTGAGCACCCGTGAGTTCCCCAGACCCCCATGGGAACCACCCGAGGCCCCGCAGACACCTGTGGGTTTGACCCGGGGCTCCCAGACATCCTTGGGCCTACCGTGGGGACCCAATTGTGGCTCACGGTGACCCAAGGAGACCACCTGGGCGCCATGGTGCTGGCAGGATCCACCAGCAGGCCTCCAGAACCTGTGGAATGCTGCTGGTAAACTGTAGGTCTGTCCAGGTGCCCTGCCAGCCCACCGGGGACTAGCGTGGGGCTGCGTTATGGACCCTGAATGTAAAAGAATAAATCTTGTATTTATGGGGGGGGGGGCACAGGGGGTGGGTAATGTATTTAATAAATAGAATGCTGTTTATTGTGGGTCATTGTACTGTTTTTATTGTGGGTACTGGGGTGGGGGTGGGGTGTTTCCCCAACGGTATGTGGGTAGGCCTCCCTTGTGGGTACTGACTGGGTGGTTAGGCCTCACGGGTGGGGGGGGTTAGTGTGGGAGGGTATGTAGGCATCCCGAGTGGTGGGTGGGTGAGGGTGGGTTAACCCCTTCATGACTGTAGCGGTTAATAACCGCTATGGTGATTAAGGGGTTAGGGGACATTACTTTGTATGTTTTAATTTTTGTGTCTGTTTTGCAGAAGCGGAGGGGCCATGGCCAGGATGGGGGGGGAGGGGGGTTAACGGTATGTGGGTAGGGGGTGAGGGTGGTTAGCAATGCAGGGAGGGAGATTTACTGGTAACAGAAACATCTCTCTCCCATCAATGTAATCTGTTTAACACAAACATTAGGGGGGGAAGGGGCTTTAGGCCTTTATATCTCTCTCCCTTCAGTGTAATCTGCTTAACAGAAACATTAGGGGGGAGGGGGCTTTAAACAATGCTGTGTATAATGTATAAGGTTTTTTACAATTAGATAGATGTAATCCTTGGTATTGTAAGGGTTAGTTTGGTTTTAAATTGTCTTTTCTGGTTGGTACTTACAGTATATATTGATTTTGGTTTACTTGATTGGTTAAAATACTGTAGTTGACTTGTTTGGAAGTGTTTGTACAGTATTTACTGGTAGAGTAGCTTGCAATTATATTGTTAACATTCATTTGCAGAATGTACAGTATTGTATATGGTGCATAGATTTAATGCTATGCATCATTTACAGTATACAATGTAAATGCAATGTACTGTGTGGATTGTAATGTTATGTTTTATATTGTAAAATAAGTTACTGTAGGATTATTAAATGGATTATTATTATTGTCTGTATAGAGAAGCGTTATCTGTAGGACAGTATGATTTTGATAACCATTCTACATGTATTTGTACTATTGGTTCATCATGTGTGTATATATACTGTATACTGTATATATATATATATATATATACATCTACACTATCAATAAAAATGTATTTCAAATGTATTTATTGGCATTTATTTATTTATTTATTTAGATTTATTTATTAATTGTGGGGCTGCTGTGCGTGAATTTTTTTTATTGGGGGTGAGGGGGGTGTTTGGCCCTTGGTGTGAGTTTACGACTTGCAGCAGCAGCAGCACAATTAATAAATAAATCTAAATAAATAAATAAATAAATGACAATAAATACATTTGAAATACATTTTTATTGATAGTGTACATGTGCAGGGGGTCTCCGGAGCTGAAGCGCACAGGTTTCAGGTCTGGGGACCCCGTGCCCTCCGAGATACAGGCCCCTTTAGGGGGTGCCGGTATCCCTCTGCTCTGCTTGGTTTAAAGGCCGCGATCACGTGATCGGGACCTTTAAACGCAGAGCACTCAGCACTCAGAAACACAGGCCAGGCAGATTTAACACACACACACAATAGGGGGAGGTTTTTTTACATAGCTTGCAGGGAAGCTTAACGCACACACACAATAGGGGGATAGGGGGAGGGGGTTTTACATAGATTAGAGAGAAGGCAGGGCGTTTTAAAAGCGAGAATAGGGGGAGGGGGTTTTACATAGATTAGAGAGAAGGCAGGGAGTTTTAACACAGACGTGAAAAATATGTATTGAATGTATTAATTGTTTATTATGCCTTAACCCCTTCATTGCCTTAGCGGCTATCCGCTATGGTAATGACGCAGCATTTTCCGTATTTTTAATAATATTGATCAGGAGCAGGGGGGGGGGGGGTTCCCTGAGCATTAATTTCTGGCTCAGGGAACCCCCTGCTCACTTTACAATATTATTAAAATAATGCTTCTTTACCATAGCGCATAGACGCTAAGGTAAAGAACGAGTGTTTATTTATACTGTATATTGTATGTGTTTTATTGATAGTGTACATGTGCAGAGGGTCTCCAGAGCAGAAGCGCACAGGTTTCAGGTCTGGGGACCCCGTGCCCCCCGAGAAACAGGCCCCTTTAGGGGGTGCCGGTATCCCTCTGCTCTGCTTGGTTTACAGGCCGCGATCACGTGATCGGGACCTTTAAACGCAGAGGGATACCGGCACCCCCTAAAGGGGCCTGTATCTCGTGGGGCACGGGGTCCCCAGACCTAAAACCAACGCGGTTCAGCTCCGGAGACCCCCTGCACATCTACACTATCAATAAAAATGTATTTCAAATGTATTTATTGTCATTTATTTATTTATTTTTTGGCGGCTGCTGTGTGTATTTTATTGTTGTGGGTTGCGGGAGGGTGGGTGAATGGGGTATTCGCCCCAACGATGGTTGGGGAGGGCTTGCGGGGGGGGGGGGGTAGCGGGAGGGCTTAACCCCTTCATGACCGTAGCGGTATTAACTGCTACGGTCGTGAAGGGGTTAAGTGCACCCGCAACCCCCCCCCCCTCCCGCAAGTCCTAAACTCACTCCAAGGGCCAAATACCCCCCTCACCCATCCCCACTACACACAATAAAGCGGGCACGGTGGGTTAACCCCTTCATTGCCTTAGCGGCTATCCGCTATGGTAATGACGCAGCATTTTCCGTATTTTTAATAATATTGATCAGGAGCAGTGGGGAGGGGGGGGTTCCCTGAGCATTAATTTCTGGCTCAGGGAACCCCCTGCTCACTTTACAATATTATTAAAATAATGCTTCTTTACCATAGCGCATAGACGCTAAGGTAAAGAACGAGTGTTTATTTATACTGTATATTGTATGTGTTTTATTGATAGTGTACATGTGCAGAGGGTCTCCAGAGCAGAAGCGCACAGGTTTCAGGTCTGGGGACCCCGTGCCCCCCGAGATACAGGCCCCTTTAGGGGGTGCCGGTATCCCTCTGCTCTGCTTGGTTTACAGGCCGCGATCACGTGATCGGGACCTTTAAACGCAGAGGGATACCGGCACCCCCTAAAGGGGCCTGTATCTCGGGGGCACGGGGTCCCCAGACCTAAAACCAACGCGGTTCAGCTCCGGAGACCCCCTGCACATCTACACTATCAATAAAAATGTATTTCAAATAATTTTTAATGTGCGGATGTTTGCGCAGAGAGAGAGCAGCGGATCTCTCTCTGCTGCAAACACATCTCGCCCCCGCCGCCCATACAGTAGTATCATTTATGTATGTGCATATACAGTACAGTACAGTACTGTACAGTACTGTATGTTAGGGCTTACAGGGGTTGTTGTTATACAGTATATACAGTATATAGTATACAGTATATACTGCATTACAATTCATTATAGGGGACGGCTTCACAGAGAATAGCTCGCAAGCGCCACCATGTGTATTTTGACGGCATTGCAGTATTGTAACCAGCCGGAATAAAAAGCTTAAATTCCGGCCGGAAAATAACGCAATGCACTCTGGCAGAAAACTATCAGAAACCTGAATACACCCGAGTATACCCGAATTCGCGGGACTAGCCGTGCTCGAATAAAGTGTGTCGCCAGTGTACACTCGCTCGCATCGAAACGGTGCCCGACATCACCCTGTGCGATCTGCCACCGGGGCTCAGGGAGAAGTATAGGGTGATGAGTGCTGGTGTACCCCACAAGTATGCCTTGATCATTTTTAAGCACCATGTTCCCTACACGTTGTACTGCGAGTGGTTTTCAAAGTGAACTACGAAGGAAATCGCGTTAAAAAGGCCCTTCCTGTCAATTTAAGGAAAAACATTGTGGATGAAATGTGGCGCTTTTATACAGTTACAGATTCTGTAATGAAAGGCATTAGAGACTGCATTAATGGCATTTTGCGCCATGCAAGGAATCGGCCATGGATGGAGAATGTGGAGGACTGTCAGTGAGACCATACTGTTGTGCTGAACTGTACTGTACTGTACTGTGCATGTTTTGCCCTACAGTAAACACAAAAAACCAAACTGTGCGCTACTACCTAACTTCCTATAAAATTTGAATGTATAAATATATACAGTACAGTGACTATACCATCAATTTAGTGATTAAAAATGTATAAAAAATTAAACCACAACTCCCACAGTGAGATAATTAAACATTAAATAATAAGTGCCACATAACCGTGTTGGGGATAATGGCGTCTGCAGCTGTAAACGCAGGAGTGGCTCAGCACCCCACACACACTAAGAGAATGGAAACAAAAGAAAACAGCGCACAACGCCAAATAGTGAAGCAAATTCAACAATATATTATAGAATTAAAAAGGGGGTAATATATCTGCGTACATAAAAAAAGGTTGGTAAAAGGCATGTAGTGTGTATCACACTGTTTACCACTCGGCTGTTAGCTGTAGATTCAGGTGCTTGCTTCCCTCTGCTGCTGCAGCTCAGTTGATTCTGGGGCAGGACGTCAGTCTTTTCACTCCCAAGGGGATTTCCCTTCATGCAGCCAGGTTCAGCAGCTGGTACTGGGGCTCGGTGAAATCGCTCCTGCTTCCTAGCCGATATGAAGCTGCTCCTGTACCTCGGCAGGTGTATCCTCTGCACAGAGGTTAAACGCAGCTTGCTGCTGTCTTCACAGCAGTGGTGGATTCAATAGGGAAGTTTGAACAGTCTTACAAAGTCTCTCACAAGTATCCAAAACAGCACACAGGATGAAATAAAAACAGGACAGGCCAACACATAGACAAAGGCCAATGTAAGCAGATATAAGGCAATAGAATGTTACATCCAACTAGTTTCGTAGAATTAACTACTTCTTCAGGGAATAATTAGGCCATTACCCAGAGGTCTTAAATACCTCACATAGATACCTTATTGGTCAACCAATTAGGGATAGACCAATCATCTATAATAGGTAATGGTCTGCGTGATAGGGAAGATGTGTAGTTTACTTTTAAAACAACAACTTTATTAACAAAAAAACAAAAACAAAACAATACCTATTTAATATAAACTTACATATAGACAAAACCTAGCATAAATAATTAAAAACATGCTGGAATAAAAGAAACACAATATTAGTCGACTTAAAATAGACACCATCATGTCTAGGGCACCTAGAAATAAAATTTATTTGGCCCCTAGATGTTAGGAACCCCCTCACTTGACCCCAACAGGGTCCGAGCAGTAATGGCGGCAAGAAAGGGTCACGCCGGCGAGGAGGGTCCTACCATTGAGCGCAATGGCGGAGAAAGCTTTGAACCGGCTAAGTCAGAATGAGCAGAAACCTGGAACCCACAACTCCGGTTTGGTTCGAGCTAGAGCGCTCAAATTCGGTCACCATGTAGTCCTAGTTGCGGCAGGATTACATGGCAAATTGCGACCCTCTCGTGGCAACAGAACGGAGTCAGGGTGATGTTAAATTTCAGGTTTCTGCCATTGACTTGCATGGCAGAAAAAAAGCCACTTTGGTAATGTGCTTTTAAACTGTCTTTTGGTACCTCCGATGCCGGGGGTCGTGCAAGGCTGATATTTTGCCACTATGGCAAGGGTCCTCCCGCATGAGGACCTGGTAAATTTCAACCCGCTCAGACCCACAGAATGGATTATTTTACATTATATTCGCGCAATTGGCGTGGGAACTACTTAGTGCCTCGGTCAAGTTCACGGGCAATTGGCGTGGGAACTTCTGTTCTAGGGCACCTAGGAATAAAATTATTTTTTCCCATAGATGTTAGGCACTGTATACCACTGTACAGTATACTGTGGACGACACAAAATGAAACGATACTGAACATGTAGAATAAATGCATAGTTTTATTTATTCAGGGTTTATTACACAGTATACTGTACGGCCGGAAAACATCAGCATACAGTACAATATTATCCATCGAAATCCCCCCATTAGCCGTTTTCTTTTCTGAGAAAAAACAAAAAGAAAAGTTTGAATGTACAGTACAGTACAGTAATGGTCATCACCCTAAAGAAGTACCCAGCCAGCCCCACCAAAATAATACGGCAACAAGACAGTACTCACCATTGAATTTCCCATTCAGCTTGCGCCGGCGCCGGTCCACTGCCAGTCCAGCTTTCTTCATCATCCACGTCGATAGTTGGCAGCGGGACTAGTCCATCTGTAGTCAGCAGGTGAGGCTGGAAATCGCTTACAGGTACATGCAAGCTTCATCAAAACTGCAAGCCAAATCCAGCTCAGCCTCAGACTCAGGCTCAGGGTTGTCACTGACAGTGGGACCGTCATTGGAAGCCGGTGCTGGTGCAGGTGCTGGTGCATTGCTTGGCAGCTACTGTCGCTTCTTAGTTGGTTTTAACACGACCCTTTGCCTTTTGCCGCCTCCATGATCATAGATACCGGATAAACCCAGTGATACACACCAATACCCTCCAACAAATTGGGGCTCAATACGGTGAAAACAGGGGTCACTACATAACCTTTTCCTTACTGCACGCTTCCACGTATGAGGAGTTGGCGAAAATTTGTAAAAGTCATATTTTTCGATAAAATACTGATAAATTTGAGCAACTGTTGCCGTCTTATCCTCTGTTGCATTAATCGCGGCCCATATCAAATACGCGTAACTTCTGTCAGGTTTTTGGAAAGCAGGCTGCACTTGAACACTCATGGCGGGTGGGTCTCTGGAGAATAGTGTAACACAAACTGAAACTGGTCTTTGTCTTTCTTTAATATGAAATGCCTAAATTGATACATTTTGGCAACTCTTCCTTCAGTCTCAAGGCCAAGGCCAAATTACAATGGCACACTGTGGTACAGTTTCTTTTTTTAAACGAAACACCTGCAAGCCGACACATTACTGATTCGGCGCATTACAATTCATGAATTTCTGCCATCTGGCGGACACGCGAAGCATTGCAGCCTATTAAAATCCGAACCATTATAAATAAACACATCAACCGCGCGTCAGCCGGGCATGACCCTGGCTGGGAAGGCAAAAGGAGCGCGGCATGCTCCGGGTGAACAGAGTGGCATTCCAGGAACATGCCAGGTACATGCCAGTGATTACTTCGAATAAAAGCTGCAGCTGCTGTATGCAGGCCTTCAGGCTATATCTTCCCGACTTTCTCGTCCTGCCCCTACCACCTGCCAGTATGCTTCTCCAGGTTTTTCTTAGCGAGGGCTCGTAGGGGAGATCTCCCTGACTCCCAGCTTCTGGAGAAACTCTTCCCCCTCTTCTATCTCCTTCATGGAGGTGACCCTCCCATTGCGGATGACCAAGAGGCCAAACGGAAAAGTCCATCTATATCTGATGGCCCGGTCCCTCCATGTTTTGGTGATGGGCTGTAGTTTCCTTCTCCTGGCTAAGGTGAGCGGGGAGAGGTCCTGGCAGAGTGATATCCTCAAATCGTCAGGCTCCTATCGCTCTGGTCTTCTGAAGAATGGCATCCCTGGTGCGAAAGTGGTGCAGCCGGGCAATCACATCTCTATGTTGCTCTGTTGCCACTGGTCTGCTTCGTAGGGCACGGTGACAGCGGTCCATGATTCGCTCTTTGGCCGGACAGTCAGGGAGCAGCTCCGCCAGCCATCGGGAGATGAAGTCCTCCACATCAGTTATGGCCTCAGGGATACCGCGCACTCGGATGTTATTTCTGCGGTCCCTGTTCTCTGCGTCCTCTTGTCTGTCTGCCAGTTCATTAATTTGTGCCTGGAGATATGTGGTGCGTTTGTCCGATTTTTTAATAAGTTTTGAGTTGGCTACCACCTTCTCCTCTAATGCTCCGGTGCGCTCCCCAAGTCCTTGCACCTCTTTTTTTAGGTCCTTCATCTCTAGATGTATAAGGGCTTTCATGTCCCTGTATAGCTGCTCAAAATCGCAGCGGCGGACTGGTAATTACTCCGGGCCCTCAGATGTGTCTTCATCCCGCTCCGATTCTGAGCCTGCGTTTGAATCTGGCGCCATTGTTGCTGCCACGCTCCGTGAGCTCGATCGGCCCAGATACTTGCGGAAATCTCCCTCCTTTTTTTTCTTTGCCTGCATTGGTGCCATCCTTGCAGTTTTAGGGCTTGTGTCAGTGTGGTTAGGAGTGCCAAAGGTCTGTTCTGCACGATTTATTTGTATTTTATCGGGGGTGAGGGATGGAGCTCAAGGCTTATGCTGCCATCCGTCTCACTCTCGCGCATGCGCCTCTCACCATGTGCCTTTTTTAATATGACGTCATGAAAGGGACTGAAGCCAGCCAATCAGAATGGTTTGGCTTCCTTTCCCTTTAACATGACATCATACCGGGGCCTGTATCTCAAAAAGCAGAGGCTTAAATCAATGCAGTTCCCCTCAAGAGACCCCCTGCTCACACACACTATAAATAAAAATAAAATGTAAGCAGCTTCATTACCTTAGCAGCTATCCGCTATGGAAATTATTTTTTCTTTGAAGGGGAGGGCTGTTTGATACTAGTGTGCGGAATCAGGGGGTATTCTGATCTGAACAAAGTTGATTTCAGCCTTGGGGACGCCTTCTTCATGAGAAGGTTTATTGGGACCGATGGAGGGAGTGAAGAGGGTATTTGGCCCTTCACCAATCCCCCTCTGCCCCCAATAAACATTACAATATGTACTTCCTACCATTGCATAACCCATCCACCCCCTGTGTCCTCACATAAAAACATTTTTCATTTTTTCTGCACAGAATTGATACCAGAGGCTGGCAGGTGTCCCTGGATGTCACCGCGGGTGTCTGGGGGTCCTGAGATGGTTCATTCAGGTATCTGGTTGTCCTCGGGTGGTTCCCATGGGTGTCCGTGAGCCTCCAGGTGTTTCCCACTGGTGTCCGGGGTCCTTCAGGTGGTCCACAAGTGTGTCTGGGGGTCCTTGGGGGGTTCCCACAGGTGTCTGGGGGTCATTGGGTTGTTCCCATGGGTGTCCTGGTGCCTCCAGGTTGTCCGCACAGGTGTCAGGGGGCCCCACGGTGTTCCTTGGGTGGTCCCTGTGGGTGTCTGGGACCCTCAGGTTTGGGTGGTTCCTGCAGGTATCTGGGCCAGGTGGTAACCAGGTTGTTTCCGCAGGTTTTTGGTGGCCTCCAGGTTGTCCTCACGAGAATCTGGGGGACCTCGGGTGATTTCCGCGGGTGTCAGGGGCCTCCAGGTGGTCCTTGTGGGTGTCTGGGTGGCCCATGGGGATCCTCAGGTGGTCCCTGCCAGTGTCTGGGGGTCCTCGGGTAGTTACAACAGGTGTCCAGGGGCCTCCAGGTGTTTCCCGCTGGTGTCTGGGGGCCTCCAGGTTGTCTCCGCAGGTGTCTGGGGTCCAGGTGGTCCCCGTGGGTGTCTTGGGGCCCCATGGGGGTCCTCAGTTAGTCCCCGTGGGTGTCTGGCAGTCCTTGGCTTGTCCCCATGGGTGTATGGGGTCCGGAATGTTCCCGCAGGTGTCCGGGGGGCTTTAGGTGTTCCCTGTTGGTGTCAGGGGCCCCTGCGGGTGGTCCCTGTTGGTGTCCGGGGGTAATGGGGTGGGTCCCGCTGGCCTGCAGTATCAATCCTTTGCATAAAAATAAAATGCAATACATTCAAATAAATTTGTTTCCTGACAATGCTATCTGCTACCTGCCTCTGACCTTTGCTTGGTACCTGACTACGCTTTCTGCCGCCTGCCTCTGACCTCTGCTTGTTTCCTGACTACGCTATCTGCCGCCTGCCTCGCTAACCCTACCACGCTCCCTGCTGTTCCTGCCACTGGGATCCACTTCCGCCGAAGTCTAATCCTTGACAGAATAAACAGGCCCTACCATGGATTCTTCCGGAACAGACCTTACCAAGGCTCCGACACTCCATTACTTACAATATATCATGGTTAGTTACCAAGAACAACAAGGACACATTTTCAATCGTCTTGGCCGCTTGGAAGAACGAGCCGCTGCCGCAGAACTGAAAACCGTGAACTACGTGCAGCCTTAATCATCTTGTCTGATCAAAACACTGTGCCTGTGCAAACCGCACCCCGTGTACCCCTTCCAGAATTTTTTTTGGGGAAAAAACAATCTTTCTGGAATTTCCTTAATCAATGCAGACTTGTGTTCAAGCTTCAGCCCACCATCTATCATACCAACGAAGCCCAGGTTGGACTGATCATAACCCTGCTCAAGGATGAGGCCCTTGCTTGGGTCTCCCCTATGTTAAAACAGGATAGCCCACTACTAAGGGATCTGAGGAGTTCATCGAAGCCATGAGTCTTATTTTTGATGACCCAAATCGTAGTTCAACCGCTGAGGCAACTCTGAACAATCTTCGTCAAGGAAGACGCTCGGCAGCTGAGTACGCCGTTGAATTCCGCAGATGGGTTAACGATACTGAGTGGAATGAGGCCGCGCAGAGATATCATTTTCGGCAGGGTCCCTCTGAACAAGTTAAAGACAAACTAGCCCGGATGGAGCCCCAAGAGAGATTTCAGGAATTTGTCCGTTTATGCATCCAAATCGATCGCAGGCTTACGGAAAGACGATTGGAGAGACAGGGGTTCATGCCAAGAAACCCCGGGTTTAGAGATGTCAGTACCCCAAGACGTTCCAGGGAGACTGAGGAGGACCCAATGCAAGTAAATACACTGCAGGGACCTCAACCAGGGAAAGGAATAGACACCGAACAGAAGATATCTGTTTATATTGCGGAAACGATGGGCACTATCTCGCTGATTGCCCAAACAAGTCCAGGCGGTCTTCTTTCCAGAGCCCTAGGAGAAATCAGCTGCATGCTATTTCAAAGACTGTTTTCTCTGCTTCTCAAGGGAAAGATAACCATCCTTCTCTACACCCTCACCTCCTGGTTCCTATTATAATCGAGGAAGGAACACATCGTTTTTCAACCACAGTAATGGTCAACTCAGGGGCGGCAGGGAATTTTATGGACATAGAATTCGCCAAAAACAATTCGATATCATTTATAGCCAAGGAATCACCAGAAAGGATGGAGGTCGTTGACGGTTCTCCCTTGAGCTCTGGATCTGTTACCCATGAAACAAGTAACTTAACACTAATCATAGAGCCTAATCACCAGGAGAGGATTTAATTTGGTCTTATTCCTTCGCCTTTGTTTCCAGTGATTCTGGGAATTCCATGGCTCATGATCCATAACCCTCTAATTGACTGGAAGACAAAGACACTCACGTTTCCCTCTGAGAACTGTCAGCTGGCCTGTCTACCTAAGGCTCCTATACCAGAGTGTGTAAGAATACATAAGATTTCCTCGTCTCAAGAAAATCTACTGCCGTCTCCTTCCTCTGAGTTTTTAGATGTGTGCAATAAGAAGAACGCGGATACGCTTCTCCCACATCGCTCTTATGACTGTCCCGTTTAATTATTACCAGGTGCTGCCATTCTGTTTGGAAGAATCTATTCCCTCTCAGAACCAGTATTGAAGGTCCTCAACGACTACCTACAGGAGAATCTGTCAAAGAGTTTTATCTGACCCTCTACTTCTCCAGCAAGCGCTGCACTCTTCTTCGTGGGAAAGAAAGACAGTTCTCTACGCCCCTGCATTGACTATCGGGAATAATTTGAGCAATATATAATGTATGCAGTATATAAAAATCACATAACCAACACCTTGTATAAACATTAACATTTCAATATACAGTATTATTATATACTTGCTAATTGGTTTAGCCTTACAGTACACAAGTCATCGGTACAGTATATTTCTGATAAATTCATAATCTGTAGCCTCTTAATGAGTCTTGTTTCCTCAGCATTTAGCATACAAAATTGTATCATGGCAAATTATCTTAACTCAAGATATACAAATCTCGCGGTATGTGGTAAACATTTTCAGATATTGGGATACCGTATATTATTTATTAGTTATATTAGCTCAAAGGTTTGACAATTAATGTGAACTGTACATACACTACCGACACACTTTATTAGAGTGTGGCCGGTACCGCAAGCCGGGAGATTTCCCGGCTTGCTAGTGGCCGCCCCTCGGCGTGCCGCGCGTCATAGACGCGCGGTCACGCGTCTTCGGGAGCGTGCGCCCCCTGCACGCGCGTCCAGGGGCTCCCCGAGGGAGCCCTGGTGTCCCGCGATCGCGGGACAGCGGCAGGGGGTTCCGGGGGACCCGGCGGACCCGGCAGCGGTAGGGAGAGCGCCCCGATCGGAGGGCGCTCTTCCGCTGCTTCGGCGTGCGCCCGTCACTCTCGGGCGCGCGCCAGGCTACTGCTGCGGCCAAGAACGGGCAAATGCTCGAATAAACTTGGCCGCAGCAGTACTGTAGTGCCCACGGTTATTCTAACACAAACCAGTGGCAATCACCAAAAAGACCCAGGTACACCCAGGTACATGCTGGATACATGCCTTAAACTTGCTTTGAACTAGACCCAGCATTTCTGCATTGATTAATGGCCCATCGGATTAACAGCAGGGGTCCCTGGCAGCCCATTCAAACTGAATGGGACTGCCAGGGACCCCTGCTGTGTTAATACTATGGGTCATTAGTCAATGCAGAAATGCCTTAAACTAGCCAGGTTACAGCCAGCACATACCCAGAATGTAACCGACTAGTTTAAGGCAAGCTTTAGAATACTCGTGGTCTCTTCTGTAATCATTCTACTCACAATAATCCCCTTTTCCTTAATTGTCATCCACAGGAATCCATCTGGCAGAGTGGCAGAGGAGGGAGACGTCTTTATCTATTGTACTGTGTGCAACTAGACAGTCCTAGTCCCCCTCGCTCAATGACAAGAGATGAGAGTGCTCAGTTTTTCAAACCTTGTGAGCCAGGGGCAGAATCTTTGAAGAGAGGAATATGGCAGCCTGGGGGAGTTGTTAAAACTTGATAGTTGCAAGGAGGAGAAGGGGGCTATGATATCTGATCAGCCTCTGCAAAAGAAATTGACTGACCAGACACCTATTTCAACAGCATAAGTTTTCACCCTATAATTCAGCAAATTTCCCCCTGTAACATTGCTTGTCTCTGAATAGGAAGCGGACCCACAATGCTGAGGTAGAGGTATAAGATCACCGACCAGAACAAGGGAACAGAGTCCTGTTAGAGTAGTTGTGATCCAGAAAGAGGTCAAGGCAGGTGGCACAGGAGCAGTGGTCAGGTGACAGGCTGAGGTCAGAAACAGCGAATCCAAATGAACAGGGAGGGCTCAGGAACAGGGCAGACTCAGGAATCAGAATACAAGGTGCCAGACATACAGGGGAATGCATTCAATGCTTAATCAGGTAAGGGCTGATAGTCACTGACAGCTATTTAAGCCCTGAAACAGGTGCAGCCAATATAGCAGGCTGCCAGTGATCAAAATGTCCACAGCAGCATGGTAAGGGCGGGTTCCAGCCAAAGCCTGGACTGGAACCCTTACAGTATTCCCCCCTTTAGGTGAGACCTCCGGGCGATCAAGACCTGGCTTGAACTGAGATCATGGTGACCTGGAATTGTTGCAGTAATGTCTTAGACGGTTAGCAGGCAAGACAGATTCTTAGGGCCTCATGCAGTAAGCGCCGATAAGGCTTTTATCGGCATTTTCCCGCCAAAATTGGATTTGAGATTCAGTAAGCGCCGATAAGTGGTCAAAATCGGCATTTTTTCTTCCCGATAAAATTTATCGGCATGCGGCTGCTGATAACCCACTTATCGGCACTTTTCGGCACTTTTTGAAATCGGCTGTATTCTAGTAGCCCCGATCAGCTTATCGATGCTGATCGGCACTCAAAAATGGAGATTTAATCGGAAATTTGTCCTGCCAACTAAAGTTGGCAAGTTGGAGGGGTGAAGGATCGGCAAGGTTGCCGGGATGGCACTTAGAAAAAAAAGCTCATCTCTACATCAATGGAGTCAATGGAGCGGGGACTTATAACATTATAGGAGTGTTTACGTTCTATTGCTCATAATAAAAATGTGATTGCATTACAGTGTCGATGTCATTCACCTCATCGTGTCAGCGCTTATGTTTATAATTGGCAGAACATGGTACTTTTCAATGTTATGATGATTTGCATGTCACATTAGTCTTAATGTTATGATGTGTCAAGGGAAACTCCAATAGTAAACTCTTAAAGGAACAGGTCACATAATATGAAACATGTTACTTAAGTGTGCTTCAATTTATTATATGATGTAACACATTTCACACATCTAACAGATCCAGCGTATAGTAATGTTGATATACTTTAGAGAATGCTTTGAATGTGTAACGCATGATCAAATGTAAATGTAGCTGTTTGTTTTCATGTTTACATGTACTTTGTGACCTTCCTCTTTTGATGACATTGGACATTCAATAACATTGCATGTTTACATTGTACACGATGCATTAGAATCACTTCATGCTAACTTATACACACATCTATAATAGTTACTCATTTTTACACGATTGAAACATAATCAATAGCAAGTATCCTGATGGCATTAAATTATGCATATGCACATTAGAATTAGTTCATGTGAACATGTGACAATAACATGCCAAATTAGACATATTGCAACGTACTTTTTCAACGTCAATGTCATGGTTGTATCCTAATGAGATGACTAAGTGTTGCGTTCAGAAGTGGTACATGCATTACACATTCCATAAATACTTTCGAACAAATGGTTGTACAAAGCTTAACGTTACATCATTGTCAAATATCATGATTGCCTGGTGAACACACATAAATAATCCTTTTAATTCGTACTGGATACCCGTTTGGAGTTAGCTACTTGGATATGTTAATGTAACACCTTGCACTTCATCAAGTCACCTGACATCATCACATAGGTATTTAAAGGAGGCTAATTACCTGCGCATTTACAGCTACAGACCTGAAAATGATGCGAATGTTTATGAGACGGAGGAAGATTCTATTGGAGGAGAGGCTTGCTGATGGAGAGGATGTCACAGGCCAAGGAAGGGACAGAGACAGGGACAGAGACAGGGACAGGGACAGGGACGCGGAGAGGAGAGGGAGAGGTCGAGGGAGAGGGCAAAGAGATGAGAGGAGAGGAGAGAAGTTGTGCCTCATCATCGTTTGTACAGTGAGAGAACCATGTTAGATGGGATGAGTGAGGAGGAGATTATAAGTCGCTATCGTTTGAGTTCAGCAGCAATCTTAGCTCTTTATGAAGAGATACGGGGAGATTTAGATTTTGTGACAGCCAGAGGTCGTGCAGTCCCTGGGCTTGTTAAAATGCTGTGCTCATTACATTATCTTGCTTCTGCGTCATTCCAGACAACTGTGGGCATAGTGGGCGGGGTCTCGCAATCCACATTCTCACGGGCCTTTACCCAGTTTCTATGTGCACTGAATAGACGCGCTAGGAATTATATTCATTTTCCTACAGAGCACACAGAGTGGCTGGAAGTCAGGAATGGCTTTTATACCATAGCCGGGATACCATGTGTGATGGGTGCAATAGATTGCACCCATGTTGCTTTGATCCCGCCTAGTCAGATTGAGCATGCTTACCGCAACCGTAAGCAATACCATTCCCTGAATGTACAGGTGGTATGCGATGCCACGATGAAGATTATGCATGTGGTAGCCAAACTCCCTGGTTCCAGTCACGATTCCTCTATCCTGAGAAACTCATCAGTCTTCCATGCTTTCGAAGAAGGCTATTTTGGACCTGGTTGGCTGGTGGGTGAGTACATATTATGATGTGTTAACAAACAACTCTAGTTTTTCTATGAACTGTTGAATGTAATAATATTAACACAAATTGTATCATATTTGTGCACGATGGATTATAGGTGACTCAGGATACGGAATTAGACCGTGGCTGTTGACCCCGTTGGCAAATCCTCAATGTGAAGCAGAGGAGAGGTATAACGTGGCACATATATCTACACGATCCATCATAGAGAGAACATTTGGGCTTCTGAAGACACGATTTAGGTGTAGTTTAGAACTGGTGGGGCACTTCAATATAAGCCTGCTAAAGTGTCAGATATTATAATTGCATGTTGCATTTTTCACAATCTGGCACTCCGAAATAATTTAGAAACCGACATACGTCAGGGCTTGGAGGAGGAGCATCCCGTAAATTTACCAGCTGACACTGAGCAAACAGCCAGTGGTGTGGAGACACGTCGGAATGTCATAAACACATATTTTTCATGTAAGCAAATACATATATGTTCATAGTACTACATATATGTATTAATTCATTGTAATGATAAATACATGTGTCCAAATACCATTCACTTAGGAAAGAGATGAATATGGTTCTCACACCTTTCTCTTCTCTGCTGTTTGGACAATTGCATGTGGCACCGGTATGTCATTCATCAACAGGTGTATTATACTTCTTACCACTAAAAGGTGTTGTGTGTACGTGAGGAAATAATGTGTACTAAATCTATTTTTTCTGTACATGCTCTTTTTGGTTATGCATACACAATAAAACTACTATGTTGATAGCCAATAGCTAGTGCAGTATGGTTACATACAATTTTTCTTTTGGAGTGTGACATGTGTGTCACAATGATGTGTAGACTATTGTGTATTTAAGATCATATTTGACATATTCTAGATTTTGTTTCATATCACATACAAAATTGTCACTTCTGTGTGTTGCTTACCTAAATGAACATGTCCTGACAATGATTTATATTCATTCATTTTTTCTTTTTCAAGGTATATCACTCCAAGGACTGCTCATGGTATGTATTTGAATTCACATCTGTCATAAGATGTGCAAACCTCGATACAGGTATAGTTACAGGATGTATAAAGAGAACGTAATGAAAAAGATGTGACAATTGAAACATGTCGTTTATGTATTGTGTCTGTGCGTTTATCTACACTTGGTGGTTATTGTGCAGTGTGTTTTCAAATCCTTATGTACATGACATAACATGTAATTTTGGGAACGTAAAAACATTCATTCATGCACATGAGCGATGTTAACACTCAATGCATGTTTGTATGAAAAGACCCAAATTAACATTGCAATGTATGTGATTAGTTTTTGTCACACTTCATCTTCATGTTGATTACTACATTGTCACATGTGTATGTATAAGTGAAAGATGTTTATTGATTTGACGTTCATCTAACATTTGTCAAAATGTTAACACCATTCCAAAGTATAGTTCTTTGGATTCTCAACTTTTCCTAAATCATTAAACACAATGACAGTGTAGTTAATAAAATTTTTATTTCATTCACGTTAGTTTTTCATAATGATCATGATCCTTTATAACTACTGTCAACATATGAACATAAATGAAGTGTACATTTGCATACGCACACATTTCAGCAACATAGTGTGTGTGTGTGTGTTGTAGTTTGTGTGTGATGCATGTATTTCGACCAGAAATAATATAAAGCAACATAATAATGTTGCTTTTATCATCTGCCCCACTTAGCTATGTATGTGTTGAACGTTTACTAATAACACTAAACTATAGTTACTCGTGTGAATTAAATGTACACACAAATGTTCATGTTTAATGATCTGTACCTAACATTCATTAGCTCAGGCATGTTAGGTTACCACTACAACTTAGGTGATAATATAACATTCACACGACTAAACAGTTTCTATCACCTCCCTATTGTTATTGTGTACGTTCAGATACAATGTGTACGAGTTGTTATGTAGCATTTACATTCTTTGACAAGTCACACGTGAGATTATAATATATAGTAGATTAATGTGTTTGCTGAGTGATAATGTTGGTTGCATATATCACATGGCAATACATATAATGATAATAGAAAAGAAAAAAATATCAATATAAGTTCTAACTTCCGTGCTTAGCAACATCATTATGATAATTAAGTGCATAGTAAATATTTGCACAATAGGATAACATTATGTAGTGATTGTTAATCTGCGCACCAATCATTGAAAGCATTGTTACATATTTATTATAATAGTTGTTCGCTAGTCATCAGATTCATCTAATAAAACGATTGGCCCATCTGAAATCATACATTGGTCCCATGTATTCATCCTCAACATCTGTGAAATACAGCAAACACATGATGTTCAAAGATTGCACATTTATCTATGTCTCAGCATGACAACGCTTAACACATCTCTATATGATTGTGGATATTCACGCATAAGTTACGTATATGTTTAAACTGCAAGGATAAAACTACAGATACAGAACTGTCTCATTTTTCTAATGGCGTTGCTGGCATTACTACTGATATGTTTGTTCCGGTGCCTGTATACATAATAATGTGCGTGCACAACGTCTGTTGCGCGCGCACGTCACAAATGTGTGGACTAAGTCTTAGCGCATGTGCAAAACGATGTTTACGCTGTGCGTTCAATACATGTCCCTCCATGGTGCTGCTAGCATAAGGCATATCATGGCTGAAAGTTATGATATGGAAGCGAAACAAATTCACTTCTACACATGTACATATGTAAACTTTGTAAACGGACGTGTGCCCACGGCAAAACTGGACGATCAGCCAAGGAGCAAACAAAATACGTGTGACGTCATGTTAAGGCACCGTGAAATGCACGCAAACACCCCTCCCACTGAATGAACATTGGCCTCCAGCGCTGTGCACGCACCGCCCCACCGACGTGCACGCATGACACACTGCACTGACCGTAACAATAAGCTACGGGCACAGCCAATACTGTTTCACGCGCGCACGTCGGTTGGGGTGGGCCTTGCATCGGTAACCTTTTTAAGGGCGCCTTGGGACATGACCATGTTCCCACGTCATATGTGGGCGACACTTTGTTTTTATATGTTGAATGCTAAACAATGAGGTGTGTGTGTGTGTGTTACAGTTAGTGTAACATGTTGAAATGATACTTTAAAAGTGATAATAATCTATGATTTAGGACTCCGTCACCAATGTGTACTAATGGTTCGTCATGTAGTATATTGTTATAGGAAATAATGTCTTTGTGCATGCTACATGTAAGGCTGTCTGCAATGTTAAGCTATATCCACCCATTTGGCTAACAAATGGTGTATATTATTAATGTACACATTTATAATTTGAGTAAAGGCATAACAAAAATTTTATTTACCATTCTTGTAGAAGTCAAAACTGATTTGGCTGCAACTGCTTGCTCCAGGAAGGCAAAACAGTATCATCCATGGTTGAGGCAACCATTGAATCCTGAATCACACACATCTCCATGAGGGCGTCATATGGATCTGCAGTGGCTTCTTCAAACAAGACGTCCGGAGGTACGTACAGTTGTTGGTTGTTTTCACATCCATATTGGTATTGCCCATATAAGTTTTGATACATATCATAGTAGTTATGTCCATCTTGCATCTGGTTTGATGAATGGAGGGTGCAGGTATATCAGCAGACGCAACAGTCGGTGCGTCTTCAGTGTAACTGGTATTAGGCAAAAATATGCTATTTAACAGAAGATATGTTCCATGTTCCATGGTAAGTTTAAATGATGGCGCAACATGCCAGCATCCATATCGTTGATCTAGCCGATCATGGACACGCTCAAAACATTCATTTGTTGATAAAGTGAATCGTACAGAAGTTTCAAAATGTTGTTGTTTGTCAGGTTCTTGGTAGTATGGATATTTCTTTTGTATCAAGTCATAGATTTGACACACGGTTGCCCTTTTCTCTGGCGTTGATTCGATTGCTTCATAAATTTGTATGATTTACGTGGATGGCTGTGCAATGTGGAAGCTTCTGCCATTTCTTCTCTCTTCAAGTGTACAGTGTCTAAGTTGAACGCATACGGATGTCTGCTGAATGTGTGAATAGTTACATGTTATCTTTGCAGTTTGTTCCAAGGTTATAATACAACCTAACAGTTATACGCCTAGGTTTTCTCCCACCAGAAATTTGTTACAATAATTGGCTGAAATTCTTTGTCTAAGATACACTCTTTTCAGAGGAATCGAAACTTTACTTTCGGCTTAGGCAATCAACATGTGCAAAACAACTTGACTCTTTTAATTACTATAAGAATGTGTGTGAAATCATCTACAGTGCTATGATGAACAGATTTCTGCTTACACTTAGCTAGATTTAACCATACACACACATCTCTCTCTTTGTCTCGTTTTCTGTTTTTCTCTCTCTCTCTCTGTTTCTCTATTTCTCTTTGACTCTCTCTGTTTGTGTCTCTTGATATATACATATATATATATACATATATATATATATATATATATATATATATATATATATATATATATATATATATATATTTATATATATATATATATATATATATATATATATATATATATATATATATATATATATTGCTACATTGAAGGCCTTGTGTGCAAACAGGCCTTGTTGTAATTATCTTAACAGTTCATTACAGTTTATAACATTAATGGGTGAGTATGTTTGAGGGCTTAATGGAGTCAACTGTGTAGAAGTTGTAATTAACAGCAAACAAGGCCTCTTTGCAGGCATAAAGGCCTGTAATGTTCAATCTGATTTTATATATATATATATATATATATATATATATATATATATATATATATATATATATATATGATATAGTGCTAAACTAAAGGCATTGATGTGTGTAAGTAGGCCTTGTTGTAATCATATTCAAAGTTAAATACAGCTGAGTGAATTAGGGGCTCAATCATACTGATACCATAATTGTAACAAGTGTCCTAACATTTATATCTCATTAACACAAGGCCTGTTTGCTGACAACAGTGGCAGATATACATATATATATATATATATATATATATATATATATATATATATATATATACACAGTGGTCGACAAATCACCAAAAAATCTACTCGCCCAACAAAAAAATCTACTCGCCACCTAGAAAACATAGATTGTAAGCTCCACGGGGCAGTGACCTGTGTCTGCAAAATGTCTCTGTAAAGTGCTACGTATAACTAGCAGCGCTATACAAAAACATGCTATTATTATTATTATTAGAGATACAGAAAGACTACAGATATATTCATACACACTTACAGATCTGTTATTGTAACCAAACATCATACATGATCACATGCCAACATTATGAACTATGAAAGAAGATTAAGGTAAGTAATGTCTTACAGAGTTAAGACACCAGAAAACAGAACATAAAAATGTATGCTGTTATATGGGTACTTACTTAAAGTTGTATGTCATTAATATTAGCATGAAATGACTATCTACATTACCAAAATAAACCACATACATCTCATCTTGAACAAGAGCTAAGTGAATGTCATCTTCCATTAACATGCCAAGTGTGTAATAATGTTGTACCATTAATTAACTGATGATTAATACATATTCATATGTTATCAAATATGCCTTCATTTAGTCAGTGAGCATTTCTAAACATTCATGTGTACAAGGACATACTTGAATGTTATCAAGAATCTGTACATGATCATACATACACTATGCATGAAATAGTCTGCAGTAAACAACACCAGGACACCAACAAATTTAGTGAATGTGATTATTTATTTTTGTTTATGCTTTTGAGAGCGAGTCACAGGCCTGCTTGTTGGCTGTTGTGTTTGCCTTTTCCCTCTGCCAATTACTCTGGCTTTAACTGTACGACTTGTACTGGCCTGTGGCAGTTCTGTGGCACTGGGTGTGGGCTGTGGCACTTCAGGGGCACTGGGTGTGGGCAGTGGCAGTTCAGTGGCACCGGGTGTGGGCTGTGGCACTACAGTGGCACTAAGTGTGGGCTGTGGCACTTCAGGGGCACTAGGTGAGGGCTGTTGTACTTCAGGGGCACTGGGTGTGGGCTATTGCACTTCAGGGGCACTGGGTGTGGGCTGTTGCACTTCATAGGCACTGGGTGTGGGCTGTGGCAGTTGTGAAACAGTTGATAAACATTGCAAGACTGATGGTGGAGCACTTTCTTGTTTTGGTGTTTTAATCTTTTTCCAAAAGCTGGTTATTAGTAATTGTTGTCCTAACTTTTTTTGCGTGTCTCATTTGTAGGTGTTGTTCCATATTTTGAATAGATGTAAGCGGTTGGATGATGAAAAGGGACCTGCACAGAACTTGCACCTACTGTACCGGTATCATCCAGAACTGGGGAATGAAGAACTGATGACTCAGGAGAAAAAGTAGCAGCATGTAAAGAGACATCCTCTGATGGGGTAAAGTGGAATTGTTGTTCTCTTGCTGTACTACGAAACTGATTTGCTTGGCTTACATTCAGAACTAGTGCTTGTAATGTCCTGTTTACATTTTGGATTTCTTTAGGAACTTGGATGATGACTTTTTGAATTTGTGACATTTCTGATATTGACCTTTCATGCATCCTTTCATGCAGTGACAGCATCCTTTCAAGCACTGACATCATTTCTGAATGGCGACGATTTTCTTCACCCAAGATTCGTTCTTCAGAAGCTGCAATAGCTGAGTAGGTGTCACGAGCAGGAGGACTTGAATGCTGGGTTAATCCAGGAGTGTCAACATCTTCATGGTCACTTGAGTGAATTTGTCCTTGAGCGGCAACATCTGGTTCTACAAATAAAGAAAGACATTATCAACTGCCATGGAACTTTCACTTTGTTTTCACTATAATGATAGTTGTTCTCATAGTGTAACACATAACATGTTTCCATAATTTTTAATTTGTGTCCAATTAAAAGATGATGCTTGAAGTAACAATGATGTTTCGACTCAGTGTGAAAGAAGAATGAATTAAAAGTTGTTGTAACCTCACAACTCCTAGCTGATAGTTTAAAACACACACAATACATGTTGTCAGGAAACACTACATCTTCTGTGACAATAACGGATGTGAAGTTCATTACATGTGAAAGGCATTTATTTTGCATGGCAAATGAAATTCTTCAAATGTACACATTATATGTGCTGCACCTCATACACTCTCCTTCCATTCTTGATGATGACCTTGATGAGACAGGTGATGAGACATGTTCAGTGTCAGGTGACCCAGGAGCTGCAGGAGCAACTATATAGAAGAATAACTTCAGAATTTAATTGTCATGTGTACATAATTAACATGAAGTATCTGTAGTGGGAGTAGTTATGGCTAAATATCAGCATCACATAACGAAATAACAATGACATGGTTCGGCCAATCTGTATATCATCCATCTTAACATAAATGTACATGTGAACCTAATCGGCACATTTATTTTAAACACCATACAACATACAATGTTCATGCATGAATGCGTTGTAAAATTAAGTGTTCTGTTGTACATACACTGCATATGTTGTGTAGTAATCTAACAATAATAATGTACATCACTACCATGACAGCAAAGTTGACTATGCTTATAATTCAGTATCTAATTGTGGAAATGTGAATGAATGTTTTTAGTGATATGTCTGAACATTTAAGAGAAGCAGGTGTAGTGCTCAATGTGGCTGACACTCAGCAATACATGCAGTGTGTCGCTCACAGATGGTACTGGTGTGATAAGGTGGTATATCTATAAGGTAAAAAGAAGATATGACTGAACGAATGACTAACGTACGTTTTCATATATAGTGGCCTGGTGGGTGAAAGTATTCAGATAATTACCATTTCAAATGAATGTGATGAAATTCTGTTCACCTTGTCAGCTTGTAACAACTGTAGTCCCTCCCCCAAGACGTGACACCACCCTGACCTTTTATTTGGTTCTACCAACTGGAAGCCGTCCCACAAGACTTGACCCTACCATGACCCTGTGATCTGGCTCTGTGCCCGACCCCAACCCCTCTGTTCACCTCTATGCTGTAATTACATATGAATTGCAGCTAGTTTCACACACCGGTACATAAGCGAAATAAAAATATGAAGTGAGCTACATATGAACACAATTAAATACCATATGGTACATGTTCCTATTTATGCTCACATTATACTACATGAAGCGAAAAAAGAGCTTTAATCAAACATAACGAAATATGTTTGTGCAAATAATTTATGTTCGCCTTTGAATGCACAATATTCCAGACAAGACTTGATTAGGCAGTAATGGCCTGTTTATAGGTGTAACATAGATTATCACATATATATATATATATATATATATATATATATATATATATATATATATATATATATATATATATATAAATATATATATATATATATATATATATATATACAGTGTTCGACAAACCTATACATTTGCTCGCCCCGGGCGAGTGGATTTAACCCCCGGGCGAGTAAATATTGGCCCAAGCAGCACACGTTTGGTACTAGGTGGCGAGTAGATTTTTTTGTGTGGCGAGTAGATTTTTTGGTGATTTGTCAACCACTGTATATATATATATATTATATGTATATATGTATATACAGGTAAACCCCGTTATAGCGCAGTCCTCAGGGTCCACCCCGAGACCACCGCGTTAGTAACGGGGTCGCGCTAATTTTTTTTTAAATGGCCGCCGCGTGCCTGATCGGGAGGGAGTGAGGAGGGAAGGAAGAGGCCTGCAAAACATGCGGCCCGTCTGGCCTCTCTGTGGGGCCCGCGATGACTCTGGCCGGGCACCAGTTAATTAAATAAATTTAAAAAAAAAAAGTTTAAAAAAATGGTGGCGATTCATCCCTCCTCCCTCCCTCCCAGCCCCCTCCCTCTCCCCTCCCTCTCCCCTCCCAGCCCCTGCCCTCTCCCTCCCCCTCCCTCTCAGCCCCCGGCAGCCGTGTGTTTTTTTTTCTTCCGGAGAGGTCAGAGCATGAGGGGGCGGGGCTTAGGCTTAGTACCGGGGAGAGAGGATGTGCAGAGCTGATCTAAGGTAGGTGTGTGTGTGTGTGTGTGTGTGTGTGTGTGTGTGTGTGTGTGTGTGTGTGTGTGTGTGTGTGTGTGTGTGTGTGTGTGTGTGTGTGTGTGTGTGTGTGTGTGTGTGTGTGTGTGAAAAACGGTTTGGTGGGGGGTTGGCTGCTGACATGTGAGGGGGGGGTGGGCTGCTGACATGTGAGGGGAGGGGTGGGCAGCTGACATGTGAGTGTATTGTGAGAGCTGAGTGCTGTGAGAGCTGTGTGCTGTGAGAGTGTGCTGTGAGCAGTGTGCAGTGAGATTGTGCTGTGAGCAGTGTGCAGTGAGAGTGTGTGCAGTGGGAGTGTGTGCAGTGGGTGTGTGTGCAGTGGGAGTGTGTGCAGTGGGAGTGTGTGCAGTGGGAGTGTGTGCAGTGGGAGTGTTTGCAGTGGGAGTGTGTGCAGTGGGAGTGTGTGCAGTGGGAGTGTGTGCAGTGGGAGTGTGTGCATTCAGTGGGAGTGGGAGTGTGCAGTGGGAGTGGGAGTGTGCAGTGGGAGTGTGCAGTGGGAGTGGGAGTGAGAGTGTGAAGTGGGATTGTGTGCGTGCAGTGGGAGTGTGTGCATGCAGTGGGAGTGTGTGCATGCAGTGGGAGTGTGTGCGTGCAGTGGGAGTGTGTGCGTGCAGTGGGAGTGTGTGCATGCAGTGGGAGTGTGTGTGTGCAGTGTAGAGTGTGTGCGTGCAGTGTAGAGTGTGTGCAGTGTGTGCAGTGTAGAGTGTGTGCAGTGTGTGCAGTGTAGAGTGTGTGCTGGGAGTGTGTGCAGTGAGTGCTGGGAGTGTGTGCAGTGTGCTGTGAGCAGTGTGTGTGCTGTGAGCAGTGTGTGTGCAGTGAGCAGTGTGTGTGCAGTGAGCAGTGTGTGCAGTGTGCAGTGTGTGCAGTGTGCAGTGTGTGCAGTGTGTCCAGTGTGTGCAGTGAGAGTGTGTGCTGTGCGAGTGTGTGCTGTGAGTGTGTGCGCAGTGAGAGTATGTGCAGTGTGCAGTGAGCAGTGTGTGCAGTGTGCAGTGAGCAGTGTGTGCAGTGTGTGCAGTGAGCAGTGTGTGCAGTGAGCAGTGTGTGCAGTGAGCAGTGTGTGCAGTGAGCAGTGTGCAGTGTGTGCAGTGAGCAGTGTGTGCAGTGAGCAGTGTGTGCAGTGAGCAGTGTGTGCAGTGTGTGCAGTGAGCAGTGTGTGCAGTGTGTGCAAAAAATAATAATATTTATTTTAAAAAAACAAAAACCGGGAGCCACGTGAAAACCGCGTTATAACCGATTCGCGTTATAACGGGGTTTACCTGTATGTATCGACACATACATGAAAAAGTGAATTATGCATTTGTGTGCACAGACACAGTATAACGAAGTTATACATTACTGTGACAAAGAATGAGTGCGGGTGTGCTTTGTGGTTATGCATGTTAACCCATTGTTTGTACAAAGATTCACACATACATTCAGCTTTTAACTATAGGGCAAAGATGTTGAATGCTTTGTTAGGTAGAAGGTTGCAGTGTGTGTTATTTGGAAGATCATTACACATAATCCCTTCATGCAGGTCAAGTTGTGTATGTTTACTCATAATGATGTCATCCACGATAGCTTAGCCAATACATGTTTCCAAACACACACACACACACACACACACACACACACACACACATATATATATATATATATATATATATATATATATATATATATATAAATATATATATATATATATATATATATATATATATATATATATATATATATATATATATATATATATATATATATATACTGAGTTAAGTAATGGTGAGTAAAAAAAGTGACAAAAACCCTCCACAGGAAAGCAAATATGCAAATATAGCTGTGTGCTCATCTGCATGTCTTAGGCAGGTCTGCAACCCCGCCTTTCCCCATTATCACCCAGCATACAGCACTTCCACTACAGGAAGGGATTCTGGGAAATGACATGCAAATGAGCACACAGTGTCACTTTTTGCCTCAATAACCATTTTTAACATGGTTCCCTATTGGCTTAAGCTTGCTGCATGGTCACAGCTTTGAGCACAGCCAGGGTTAAGGTGCATACCCAGAAAACCACACACAGACAGCTGTTTCGACCTTGATGGGTCTCATCAGTGTGGGGTTGATTTTACTGGGAATGCAAGAGAGGCTATGGGATAGGCTAAACCATAATACTGAGTTAAGTTATGGTGAGTAAAAAAAGTGACAAAAACCCTCCACAGGAAAGCAAATATGCAAATATAGCTGTGTGCTCATCTGCATGTCTTAGGCAGGTCTGCAACCCCGCCTTTCCCCATTATCACCCAGCATACAGCACTTCCACTACAGGAAGGGATTCTGGGAAATGACATGCAAATGAGCACACAGTGTCACTTTTTGCCTCAATAACCATTTTTAACATGGTTCCCTATTGGCTTAAGCTTGCTGCATGGTCACAGCTTTGAGCACAGCCAGGGTTAAGGTGCATACCCAGAAAACCACACACAGACAGCTGTTTCGACCTTGATGGGTCTCATCAGTGTGGGGTTGATTTTACTGGGAATGCAAGAGAGGCTATGGGATAGGCTAAACCATAATACTGAGTTAAGTTATGGTGAGTAAAAAAAGTGACAAAAACCCTCCACAGGAAAGCAAATATGCAAATATAGCTGTGTGCTCATCTGCATGTCTTAGGCAGGTCTGCAACCCCGCCTTTCCCCATTATCACCCAGCATACAGCACTTCCACTGCAGCAAGGGATTCTGGGAAATGACATGCAAATGAGCACACAGTGTCACTTTTTGCCTCAATAACCATTTTTAACATGGTTCCCTATAGATATATATATATATATAAGAAAAAAACAAAAATCAACGAAGTAGCGCCTTTGATAATCCTATACAAAGCTGAAGAAGAATAAGCCTGTAAATGCACCCAACGGGGTGATGAGAAAAAAGCTATTTAAAATATGAGCCTATTATCCAAAGATACTTATATAATAGCAATCAACAAAAATAATAAAACATATTCCTAATAAAAACTGAGAATAAAAACTTGTGATGCCTCAATAATAACTTGTACTAAAAATTATAACTAAAAAACCTTGTTTAGAAAGTCCTTTGAAAAAATAGAGTCCTGTTCCAAAAAGTAATGTCTCCAGGTGTTTTGCAGCCCGTTTTAAGGGTTCACTACTCCCTTATTATACCTATGAAAAGAAAAAGAAGAAAACAGGTGCACACCTAGTGCATTAACGTAATAACAAGTGTTTATAGAACATTAAAATCAACAAATGCCCACTCACAAAAGTACTGTTTAAAATAGCAGATCTGAGATTGGCTCTCATGTGCCAGAAGTGCCGTCCGATCAGGGTAATAGAGTCCGCTCGCGTCTCTCATCCATGCAGTCAGATACCGGAAGTGACGTCTCTCCAATTCGGCGCTTCTGCACAGGAAGTCCCTCCGGGAACCAGCAATAGCCACATCAAGTTCTCTGTGCTAGTAATCCAACACGGGGGAGCAGGAACCAAAATTCTAGCACCAGCAGCAACAGATGGACATGGGCACGTGACGGCTTCTCACAAACCACGCCCTACATTTGTTGATTTTAATCTTCTATAAACACTTGTTATTACGTTAATGCACTAGGTGTGCGCCTGTTTTCTTCTTTTTCTTTACATATATATATATATATATATATATATATATATATATATATATATATATATATATATATATAAAAAAATCCGAACAACTATATATAAATATATATATATATATATATATATATATATATATATATATATATATATATATATATCAAACACACAAAAAAGTATGTTGCTCAACACTATATATAAGTTGATTAGTCAGACCCCAAAATAAGTACTGCCTAATAGGGTACACAGAAAATATATACACCCAAAAAGACAGAAAAATATATGTATAAAGGGGTAAGCTGATGGTGCTGGGGGAAAGATGCAAATATGAAAAACACACCACGAAAGAGACAAAGACAGTCCCCTAAGCTAGCACTCTAAGTATCCTACCAAAATAGCCTAAATAGAGTTTGACAAAAAGACCCGAATATTCCTTCAAGGCAAAAAATGAACAAGATTTTATTACAGCAGCAAGACACACTAACTTAAAACATGAACAAACAAATGGCAGCTGAAAATATGAAGGCAGTGATTTTACAAAAGTAAATGCTGATAGTTGAACCAAAAAGCTATGATGCGTCTAATTTATAAAAATATATAATGAGGCAATCAAAAAACAAAAATGGGACAAAAAACTATCAAAAAAGATATTGTATCTAATGGAACCCTAATGCTATGATAAGCAAAAATAAACTAAAGGCATATGGAAAAGTATGAAATCAATAGTGCTATGTACAGAAAACATGAACATAGACAAAAAATATACCTTAAAGCCAACGGAAAGGCACAGGGGAGAAAAAAATGAAACCAACTCATACCCTGATCAGCATATACAATAATGAATACAAAAATCCTGCAGCATGAATATATAGAGTGACCATGGTCATAGCACATAAGTAGATAGAGACAAAGTTAAGAACTGTTGCACATTGCAAACATGCAGATTGCCAGGAACCAAGAGAAACAGTAACACCAGACAGCAGAGGAAAATATACTCAGCTGTCGCCAGATAGCACACGAGTTCAGTCCTCTGTGGAGATATTGCAAAACTTTGTCTTTTGAAAAGATTCAAATAAAGTCCATAGTTACTGTGCTGCAGGGATCAGGCCAGAGAAATCATATACAGCTACCAAATGAATACACTCTACGCGTTTCGGCCGTCGGTGGCCTTCATCCCGGAGTGAGAGCTAAAATTACATCAATATACTTTTGAAAATAATAATATCAGAATATATTTTCAAAAGTATATTGATGTAATTTTAGCTCTAACAGCTATTAGGCAATTGATTCCACAATTGTATGTTTAATGTTCATTGTTTCATCTCTTCCTTATATATTTCACGGAGAGCAATATCTAAAAGTGTCTCTTCATTTCAAGCTTGTTTTAGTTACATTTATGTACAATTATGTATATTATTTAGGTACTTCTATTAACTTTTATCAAATTCAATATTGTCCCCTATATATCTATAATGCATATTAGAATGTTTCATATAATCATAGTTTTTGGTAACAAATCTACGTAAGTACCAGCACTCACTGTCTAATAGCTAAATGATGAAAACAGTTGTAATGCAGAATAAACATTTAATAATAAAATGAACCAGAAATAAATCAAATGTGTTTGCAGAAACCAGTATCATAAATGGGCATGTCACAAAGTGAGGGGTGGGGGGGGGGGGAAAGGAAAAGGGGAAAAAACATGAAACACAAGGAATATACACAAAAAACAGAGAACGGAAAGTATGCAAGGGGGGCGACGTTTCGAGGGACTACCTCTTCATCTGGCCCATTCCCCCTGGTCCAAAAGGACCGAGAGGTACTTCCCTAAGCCTCCCTTCCCCTATACCTGGTCAAATCAGACACCCCTGAAAATAGATAGCAAACATATAGTGTAGGCTAAATACAGCTAAACAGCTAATAGCAGGGCAGCAAGAATCCACTAATGGTACAGTAAAAGCTGAACACAGCTTGCAAGAAAGCAGCTTGCAAATGAGCACCAGGAGTCCACACAGTCAGTGAAAGGTTAATGAGAAAAGTAAATGAAGTGATCAAACCCTCAGTGGCTCTGCTCCTTCAGCTGCTCGTGTGGAGTGCATGAGCAGCTGAAGGAGCAGAGCCACTGAGGGTTTGATCACTTCATTTACTTTTCTCATTAACCTTTCACTGACTGTGTAGACTCCTGGTGCTCATTTGCAAGCTGCTTTCTTGCAAGCTGTGTTCAGCTTTTACTGTACCATTAGTGGATTCTTGCTGCCCTGCTATTAGCTGTTTAGCTGTATTTAGCTGCCCTGCTATTAGCTGTTTAGCTGTATTTAGCCGACACTATATGTTTGCTATCTATTTTCAGGGGTGTCTGATTTGACCAGGTATAGGGGAAGGGAGGCTTAGGGAAGTACCTCTCGGTCCTTTTGGACCAGGGGTAATGGGCCAGATGAAGAGGTAGTCCCTCGAAACGTCGCCCCCCTAGCATACTTTCCGTTCTCCGTTTTTTGTGTATATTCCTTGTGTTTCATGTTTTTTCCCCTTTTCCTTTCCCCCCCCCTCACTTTGTGACATGCCCATTTATGATACTGGTTTCTGCAAACACATTTGATTTATTTCTGGTTCATTTTATTATTAAATGTTTATTCTGCATTACAACTGTTTTCATCATTTAGCTATTAGACAGTGAGTGCTGGTACTTACGTAGATTTGTTAGTACTATACAGGGGAATAAGGGTCCCCTTTTGTTCCGTGCACCCTGCAATTGCATATATTTAACACTATCAGAGTGCTGTCTATCGTCCCCTTTTACCCATAGTTTTTGTTAGATTCATTGCATTTACCAACATATGATATAAGTAATTGCTGGGATTGATCTCCATCTTTATAATATAATAATATAAATAGATTTATTGTGACAACTGGACATCAATCTATATCAGTTTATTCCGTACAGGTGGTACAACATTGTCATTATTTATATCTGATGAAGGAATTATATATGCAAGGAGATTTTGGTTTATTGATTTAACTATATAATTATTCATTGGGCATTTAAAAACTATACTAATTTAATGTCAATCTCATTTTCTAATACTATCTATGTTGCCATATTATCCTTACTACATATTTTTAAACAATGTTTTTTGCATTTTATTTTATACCTTTCGTGAAACGCGTAAGGGAAGGAGATTTTTTTGCACCCATTCTTGTCTGCACCATGAAGTTATAATAAAGGACTTTTATTTTACTGCTGCTGTTCCGTGGAATCCTGTTCCTTTGCTGTGCGCTGCATCACCTGCATTCGTGGCTACCATATCTTCTATCTACCCGCAGAAGCACGCATCTTGGAAGGCACTATGGGCATGGTCACGTGAGTTGGTACTTTATTTGTACTTTGAGGTATTTTATCGGTGTTATTAGTCGGTTGTCAGACCCAGTCCACATTGGCAGTGAGGGGGTGGGGCTCATATATCTCCATTACCCACACTCACCAGGACATTTCATTTCGGTCATAGACACATACGCTCACCCATATATACCTCGCTGCTCACTTATATACCTTGACCCAGCCTATTACTATTCTTCAATCAAGAATTTATTGCATTATCACATGTGCAACTACCAAGGTCTTTAGAGCACTATTATTGAACTTTTTCACTTACCCTGTCTTTCCTGTTTTTAATTAATCTAGTAACCGTTTAACTACTAATTACAATAGTTACATCTAGCACAGATGACCTAAAGACACTGATTGAATTGAACTCATTTGTTGAAGAAAACATTTTATTGGACAATGGGACTATATAACATCAGACAGAGTTCAATTGGAGTCTATCCCCTGATGAAATCCGCTAAGACGGAGGAAACGCGTAGGGTCACGTGGCATTGAAACTACGGTGGTCGAGCAGTCCAGACGCCAGAGTGAGGACGTCAGTGAAGATCTCCCTGGTCCCTGATTCGTGTGAGAGTAATGGCGGCCGCACGGAACTAACAAGTTCTGGTCTAAAGGAAGAATACCCATTTCGGTGATTGCGGCAACAGCAAACGTTTATTTGGAGCCATTTCGGACGCAATCGTGCGGAGGTGTACTGTGGAGTCTTCGATCTGGTGCATGGGCTGGTCTCATAACATGCCTAATTTTTATTGACAAAGTGTGAGTGTGCATTTGTCTGGTCATGATTTATTAAAAATTTTATATCTGATTTTATACAAGGATCGGGCGCTTTTTCTCTTCTTTTTTTCTAATAGGTTCGTTGGGAGGTTGGTGAGTCCAAGAAGAAGCAGCCTGAACTTTATTATTGTCATTTTCATGGACTCATATGGACTTAAGTATCGTTATATATATTTATAGTTTTCCTATTTTCAAGGTCTATTTTTAACACTTTTTTATGTTATCAACTGTTTCAACTATATAGTACATTTTTTTTATTTTTCTAGTCCATAGGTCACAATAGCGTGATCATCCCATTTTTCATTTTTTTACTCATTTTTTCATTTTTATTTTTATGCACATTTTTTATTTTTTGGGCAATTTATTATATTACAATTTTATATTATAATATTAAATAACACAAACTGATATAACACCTCTATATAAATATATATAATCCGGATGACTAAACACTAATCTCTAACAACAATATAAATAAACTAAACAAGCTCATGCATATATAAATAAACATAATACAAATACAAAAAACTAAAGAAGAGGGAAAAGTCCAATTAGAAGTAGATACTGGTACAGGGGAACTCTGGCTGCTCTCAAAAATGGATAAACCACGTCCACAGGAAATCTAAAAGAAAAAGAGAGGAGAGAGCGCACGCCCCATAGCGTAAAATAGTAAATTTAATGAGGGGAAGAGGGGAGAAGGGGGGTAAAAATGCACTCACAAAAGTACAGATAAAATAGGCATTTCGTGATAATAATCACCACCATCCGGTTCTTGCTTTCTGTCCTAAATGGAGTCCGGTCTCAGAACAGGATGGGCCCACGTCCCAGCCGATATCAAGGGCCACCAACGGATGTGAAACATTCAACAAGAGTCCAAGAAAGTGGCTCTGTATTTCCCAAGCTCCTGTAGCACCGGCGCAGGGATCGGTCCGCTCCTGCGCTGTATAATGATGTAATGTCGTTGCGTCCAACGTGATGACGCTCCCTGACGCATTTCGTCACTCAACGGGTAACTTTCTCAAAGGGCGATACTGAGAAGGGGTACGTCCGCTATTTATACATACAATATACTGCTGCTTATTTAATAGAATGCCCCTTATCAGCTGTGGATGCTTCAAGCTGATTCTAAATGCAACAAACAATAAAAACACTCGAAATATGCCTAATAAAAACTATTGCCTAATTGAATTGGAGGAGAATGATTGAACGTATATAACCATGTACTAGACAAATATATATATATACACATATATATAAAAACAAATATATATATAATTAATATACAAAATTGTAAAAAAAACACTGTCAAACCCGAGGGACTCATATATATCTCTCTCATACAACATATCAAATCTATCCCCCTGAGGAAGGTCCCATTCTGTAGGACCGAAACGTTGGGTTTCTGGATGTATTTTTGCTTTCACTAATACACTTTGATCTTCAACATTGAGTGCTGTCTCTTGTTTACCAATCCTTGGAACGGTAACGTATAACTACATTCTCTATATGGGACGTGCACCTGTGGCTTAACAGCACCTATTGGAGTGCCAACTGCCTTATCTGACTATATATATACACATATATATAAAAACAAATATATATATAATTAATATACAAAATTGTAAAAAAAACACTGTCAAACCCGAGGGACTCATATATATCTCTCTCATACAACATATCAAATCTATACTCATGAAAGAATTGCCAAAGTACCATAAAAAATGTATACAAATAACATATTAATAATAAAGATACATATATAAACCCTTATTAACCCCTAATATACCACATATGTAGCAATACTAGTCCTACATGGCGCAAAATATAATAAACAATTATAACTACATTAGAACTAAAAGAGTGTATAAATGAACAAAATTAATAAAAAATATATATATATATATATATGGATAAAAAACGCGAAATGAATAGTGAATATATATATATAAAGATGGATATAAAACTAGAAATGTAGGATAATGATAGTGATAGTAACGATTTTGAAAAGTATTACTGAACAGAATATCCCATAAGGAACTATATTACCAAAATAAATGTAATTTGTACATCCATAATAACAAATTGTGGAACCAGGATCCCTATGCCACGTGCAAAGTAAGATATCTGGAAGGGGGAGATGCAAGACAAATAAATCAGCTCACAAAAAACATCACTAAAATAATTATACATCACATTATATAATAATGTAGTATTAAATTATTAATGTACTAAACTAAATCGTCTATTTTGTTATATTATATAAAATTTACATAAATTAAAAATATATGTAATGAGATAATAATATGTGTAATATGATAATAAATGTAGTGTAATCTGTGACATTCTTAATATCTATGTGAATAAATGTATTATAAATTATAATAATAATTATTAGGTATAACTCAGGTTGTATATGAAACATACACAGTCTCGACCTATGAAAACCAAATATTAAATACATATACAAGTATGTGAATGTTGTTTAAATATGTAAAAATGAGTAAAAAACTGTGTAGATAAATAATTGTGGTGTGTGGGTGATAACTAGTGTTAAATATAAACTTAAAATAAATATAAAGTGACCAAAGAAACCACCATATTACTATTACTAGAACTGGAGTCCCTGACAAGAGGAACGGCTGAAGAGAGACCCAGACAATAGATGACAGAGAAGGGCAGAGGAAGTCAAGGACAGGAAGAGCCGTCCAAGGACTAGTTAAACAAATGTACTGACATCAAGGCATTCATTAAGTCCACCCGGGCTGAGAGTGCCCAACTGGTGGATCCAAAAAGTTTCCCGCTTGCAGAGAGTCTTGAAGTGGTCGCCCCCTAGAGCACACGGAGAAACGGTCTCAATTCCCATCACTGTCATGGTTTTTGGATCTTGTTGGTGATAAAGTTTAAAGTGCCTGGAGACACTATGGGAGTTGAGACCTTTGATGACATTTCTCCTGTGCTCCAGGAAGCGGGTGCCAAGAGTTCTAGTGGTGCGTCCAACATATTTCTGGCTGCATCCACACTGTATCAGATACACCACATAGGTGCTGAGACAGTCAATATGACTGGTGATGGAATATGTGGTACCTCTGCTTGGAGAATTAATAAGCGTATCTTTATGAAGATGCCTACAGGTAATACATCGATTACGTCCACACTGATGATTACCTAATGGACCCTTAGTAGTAGTGATATTAGTCGAGGATGACCTAAGTTTTGTGGGGCCAGTAGGCTCTTCATATTTCTTGCCTTCCTGTACACTACAGATGCTCTTTCGGGCAAACAGGATCCTAAATGGGGGTCACACTTAAGGATAGACCAGTGATTATTGAGAATTTTATTGATCGATCTATAAGACTGGTTATAAGTAGTTAAAAACCTCACTGTGGACACCTCAGTATTCGTGGGTTCAACTGGAGTATCATAACTCAAGCGTACCCCCTTATCTCCTTTCTTTTTGGATTTATTTAATAAAACAGATCTGTCTATTGAGCTTACCTTACTGAGAGCCTCGGAAATCAAATCAGGGTCATATCCTTTGGATAAAAACTTATTACTGAGTGTTTCAGATTGACTTTTAAATTCCATGTCCCCTGAGCAGTTCCTTCGCAATCTATGAAACTGCCCTAAAGGGACATTGTCGAGCCACTGCTTGTGGTGGTTGCTGGACGCATGAACATAGCTGTTAACAGACACAGACTTGAAATGTGTGGTGGTGATAATATTCAAGTCCGTGTCTGTACTAAGAGCCAAATCCAGAAATACAGTGGACACTGCATCAATTTCAAAAGTGAATTTAAGTCCAAACAGATTGTCGTTGAAGGAACTCAAGATACCAGATAGAACAGACTCTTCACCATCCCAAATTATAATAATATCATCTATGAAACGACCATAGTACACGAGACCCGCCCCAAGTGTGTTATTAAGCCACACATGGGACTCCTGCCAATACCCCATGAAGAGGTTTGCATAGCTAGAGGAAAATCTCGAGCCCATGGCCGTTCCACAGATTTGCAAGTGATAATTGTCCTCAAATAAAAAATAATTGTGAGTAAGAATGAAATGAATACTTTGCAAAATAAAGTGCTTGTGCTTGTCTGGAAATGATAAATCAGTGTCCAGCAAATATTTGATGGCTTCTAACCCCCTGGCATGTTGAATGCAAGTATAAAGTGATGTGACATCACAAGTGGCCCATAGATAAGTGGACTTCCACCTAATATCCGAGATGGAGTCGATGACATAGAGTGTATCCCTAACATGGGACCTGAGCTTAGCTACGTAGGGATGGAGAAAGTAATCAACATATTGGGATAGACCCGATGTCATCGACTCCACACCCGAAACTATGGGTCTGCCAGGGGGATTGGACAGGGACTTATGCACCTTAGGTAAGTGATAAAAAATGGGAGTGCGTGGATGTGAGGTAAACAGAAATTTAAATTCAGATTTAGAAATAATCCCATCTCCCTGTGCGGTGGTGAGGAGTTCCTTCAACAACAACTGGTAAGTGTCCACTGGATCAGACTCCAACAAGGTGTAGGAAGCAGAGTCACCCAGGAGTCTGCGTGCCTCTGTGAGATACGCAGATAGGTCCTGGATGACTATGCCTCCCCCTTATCAGCCTGTCGAATGACAACATCATGGTTGGCTCTAAGTTTGCTCAATGCGTCCAGCTCACCTCTGGATAAATTGTGATTAAACTTAATTGATTTAGCACACAGTGACTCGAAGTCTCGTAAAACCAAATTATAGAACGTATCCACAAATCCCCCCTTGGATTGGTAAGGGAAGAAGACTGACCTGGGTTTAAAAGGTGAAAACAAAATATTTAGGTCTTCGTCTAAGTCAACTTCCACAGACCCGGTTGGATGGATGGACAGTTCAAAGTTGTCAATTATGGCTTGTGACCCCGATAATGAGTCCGACTCTCTCAGCAGTGCAGTGAGTGTCTCAACACAAGCTGTTTCCTGTGTATTGAAAATGGTGACAGGATAAAAGGATTTAATATTATTCTCCTGTATTTTAAAATATCTATTCAAAGTTATTTTTCTAATGAAACTATTCAAATCAATAAACAACTGAAATAGATTAGGGCCCGTATTGGGAGCAAAAGAAAGACCCCTCTCTAATAAAGATTTTTCACAATCTGTCATTGCAGTGGATGAGAGGTTAAATAAACTACTAATCTCAGGTGGTGTAGCTAATCTTCCTCTGTTTTTCTTCTTCCTCTGGATGACTCTGCCTGCCCTAACTCCTCTGCTCCTCTTTTGCCCTGACCCGAAGGTCTGTTTGGGGCATCTCGATCCCATAAAGGGTAATGTTTGTCTGGATCTCTCCCCTTCGCCCTCCCCTCCTGCCCCGTGGTTCTCTCTAAAAAATGAGCTGATCTATGTGTGGTGTTGGGTTCTTTGGATCTGGCCCCTCTACCACTGTCCGCTGACACCCCACTCGTCACCCGCACATCAGTGCCACCAGATCTTCCCAAGTGGTCCCCGGGAAGAGGCTCAACCTCGAGGACCGTGTAGCCCCCACTAGTATGGACCTGTGGGGGGCCACTATGGGAACCCCCGGCTCCTGACTGCCCTGCACGACATGATGGGGTGTGGCTAGATGTATCCCTAGGTTGGTAGGAGCCACCCCCACGTGTGCGAGAACCTGAGCTATACCTCCCTCTCCTCCTATGATTGTAATTCTGTGTCCGTTTCCAGACCCTCACCTTATTCGTGGCATAGTCCTCCTTATCGCGATTCAGCTTAATATCTTTTCTGTCAATAACCTCCTTTTCAAAGGTGATGACCCTCCTACTTGTTTTTTCATCATACTCTTTAAATTCTTCAGTATCACAATATGGCTTTAATGACACCTGTATCCTTCCAATCTCTAACTCCAATTCTTTAACTTTCGTGTCTCTAAAATCAATTAAAAGTTTCATCAATGAGAATGAGCACCTGTCTAGTGTCTCATTCCATTCCCTGGTAACTTCTAAGTTAGTTTCAAAAGTAGGGGATTTGGTA
>NC_134485.1:94477291-94512291 GCF_040206685.1 Ascaphus truei
AGGAGGGGCTTGTGGTGCCGGCAGCACAGCTGTGAGGAGCAGAGGCAGACAGAGGGCTTTTGGGGCATGCAGCTACACACTGCTGAATCAATCTCTCCTGTGTGGGGGCGGTAATTCCAGCAAGGGGGGGGAGCACGGGGCATGCCGCCGAACATACACTGCTCCTTTGGGGACCGGCACTTGGAGCAAGCTAGTGGGGAGCGCTGGACATGCAGCCGATCATACAATGCTCCTTTGGGGACCGGCACTTGGAGGGAGGGGGGGTTTGGTGGCAGAGTCGCGGGGCATGCATCGGGACACACTGCTCCTTCTGTGTGGGGGCGGGGGATGGCAGAAACGCAGGGCAAACGCTGAAAGCTGCTGTGGCTTCTGCAGCGCCCCCTGGCTGTTTTTTTTGTGTGTTTTTTTCAGTACATCGATTCTAGGACGTAGTCCCTATTTCAGCCACGTGAAAGAGGGAAAAAAAGTGCGTCTTAGAATCAAGGAAATACGGTATATCAAATATTAAAAAATAAAATATAAGTGAACCTATTAATATTATAATATTAAATAACACAAACTGATATAACACCTCTATAAAAATATATATAATCCGGATGACTAAACACTAATCTCTAACAACAATATAAATAAACTAAACAAGCTCATGCATATATAAATAAACATAATACAAATACAAAAAACTAAAGAAGAGGGAAAAACCAGTCCTCAAATGATAGTCCAATTAGAAGTAGATGCTGGTACAGGGGAACTCCGGCTGCTCTCAAAAATGGATAAACCACGTCCACAGGAAATCTAAAAGAAAAAGAGAGGAGAGAGCGCACGCCCCATAGCATAAAATAATAAATTTAATGAGGGGAAGAGGGGAGAGGGGGGGTAAAAATGCACTCACAAAAGTACAGATAAAATAGGCATTTCGTGATAATAATCACCACCATCCGGTTCTTGCTTTCTGTCCTAAATGGAGTCCGGTCTCAGAACAAGATGGGCCCACGTCCCAGCCGATATCAAGGGCCAACGGATGTGAAACGTTCAACAAGAGTCCAAGAAAGTGGCTCTGTATTTCCCAAGCTCCTGTAGCACCTTAGCAGGGATCGGTCCGCTCCTGCGCTGTATAATGACGTAATGTCGTTGCGTCCAATGTGATGACGCTCCCTGACGCGTTTCGTCACTCAACGGGTAACTTTCTCAAAGGGCGGTACTGAGAAGGGGTACGTCCGCTATTTATACATACAATATACTGCTGCTTATTCAATAGAATGCCCCTTATCAGCTGTGGATGCTTCAAGCTGATTCTAAATGCAACAAACAATAAAAACACTCGAAATATGCCTAATAAAAACTATTGCCTAATTGAATTGGAGGAGAATGATTGAACGTATATAACCATGTACTAGACAAATATATATATATAATATGGGTTGGTGCAACGCACAGCAAAAAAAGGGGGTGATGGCAGGTCTGGCAAAAATGTTTCTTTATTATGTGAGCAAAACAAAACTGTATGGTGCTCTAACATAGACCTGACCAATATAGGTTGTAGCAGTATATAAAGAATTCAATCCATTCCCAGAGATATCCCACACTATATTGGACCATCTATATTATAAACATCACATCCATTTGATCAATAAACCAGAAGAGTAACACCTTTGTGATGATGAATACTCACACTTGCTTGTGTCTGGTCTGTAGCATTGAAAAGGATTCCTGTGGTGTTAGCTGGAGTAAATTCACTCACTTTTTGCAGATGGGTCTTCAGTGGGTTCTTCATAGGTGTGTGCTGCCGGTTCTCCAGGGTAGTAGACAGGTTCAGCAGGGAGAGATGGAGCACTACTGGAAAAAATTGCTGGAGAGTGTGTTCCCAATAAAATTAAGGTTTATTGGATCAGAGCATGATAACAAGGATGAGCCCTGGGGCCCCCACCAACGCGTTTCGAGCTTTATGTGGACATAAAAACAGAAGGCTGCAACCTTCTACGCGTTTCGTGCAGACAAATTGCACTTTATCAAGAAGACTAGACAAATATATATATATATACACATATATATAAAAACAAATATATATATAATTAATATACAAAATTGTAAAAAAACACTGTCAAACCCGAGGAACTCATATATATCTCTCTCATACAACATATCAAATCTATACTCATGAAAGAATTGCCAAAGTACCATAAAAAATGTATACAAATAACATATTAATAATAAAGATACATATATAAACCCTTATTAACCCCTAATATACCACATATGTAGCAATACTAGTCCCACATGGCGCAAAATATAATAAACAATTATAAATACATTTGAACTAAAAGAGTGTATAAATGAACAAAATTAATTAAAAAAAAAAATATATATATATATGGATAAAAAACGCAAAATGAATAGTGAATATATATATATAAAGATGGATATTAAACTAGACATGTAGGATAATGATAGTGATAGTAACGATTTTGAAAAGTATTACTGAACAGAATATCCCATAAGGAACTATATTACCAAAATAAATGTAATTTGTACATCCATAATAACAAATTGTTTATTTGGAGCCATTTCGGACGCAATCGTGCGGAGGTTTACTGTGGAGTCTTCGATCTGGTGCATGGGCTGGTCCCATAACATGCCTTATTTTTATTGACAAAGTGTGAGTGTGCATTTGTCTGGCCATGATTTATTCAAAAATTTATATCTGATTTTATACAAGGATCGGGCGCTTTTTCTCTTCTTTTTTTCTAATAGGTTCGTTGGGAGGTTGGTGAGCCCAAGAAGAAGCAGCCTGAACTTTATTATTGTCATTTTCATGGACTCATATGGACTTAAGTATCGTTATATATATTTATAGTTTTCCTATTTTCATGGTCTATTTTTAACACTTTTTTTATGTTATCAACTGTTTCAACTATATAGTACATTTTTTTTATTTTTCTAGTCCATAGGTCACAATAGCGTGATCATCCCATTTTTCATTTTTTTACTCATTTTTTCATTTTTATTTTTATGCACATTTTTTATTTTTTGGGCAATTTATTATAATACAATTTTATTAATAATTGTTTCATACCACAAGCATATTGGCATGTTATATTGTAAATAGGCATCTGTGCTGGGTGCAACATCTTGCTACATTAGATCAGGGCTGCAGCAATTTGGGTGTAGTGTGTGAAGGGCGCTGTCTTTATTATTGTTATATATATATTTATATATATATATATAGTTATACGTTACCGTTCCAAGGATTGGTAAACAAGAGACAGCACTCAATGTTGAAAATCAAAGTGTATTAGTGAAAGCAAAAATACATCCAGAAACTGGGTTTCTGGGTGTATTTTTGCTTTCACTAATACACTTTGATTTTCAACATTGAGTGCTGTCTCTTGTTTACCAATCCTTGGAACGGTAACGTATAACTACATTCTCTATATGGGACGTGCACCTGTGACTTACCAGCACCAATTGGAGTGCCAACTGCCTTATCTGACTATATATATATATATATATATATAAATATTTTTTTATATATATATAAAGAGAGAGAGAGAGAGAGAGAGAGAGAGAGAGAGAGAGAGAGAGAGAGAGAGAGAGACATATATACAGATATATATGTAGGTATGCTTATATTGGGAAAAACTATAAGTTTCTGCGGAAATATAGATAAGAACTGTAACATACGACACGCGTAATACAGTAACATTTGTCACCTGATGGAGATTGCGCCCAATAAATTCCGATATCTCTGTCCCCTTCCAAACCCTCCACGACGACAGGAAGAATTTTTTCCCGCATCTGCTCCTCCAATGGAGTTAAGATTAGAGCTTGTGCTGGCGGCCCACCTCCAGTGGCAGAAGCATGCATCCGTTGTGCTTGTATTTTTTTCTTTAAGTTTGCCCTGATATCATCGAATCTCTTCCGACAATTCGCCCGGTCCCTGACATGATTCCCACACGCAGACACAGCCAATGTTATTTGCTCCCACATTTCTTTTTTGGATGCTGAACTTGTCCGCCCTTGAAATACATACAAAATATATGACGTTAATTATTATTAGAAAAACGAGCAGTTTCCTAAACTGCTACCTGTTCCAAGAGATACCAAACATGCTGTTTAGGTTGAATATGTGTAGCACATGAGCATTTACGTGGAAACATACAAATCTAAGGAAGCTTGCCTGAATATTGTATGAACGTTGGCACACATTTTAGACTGATTGTTATGGTCGTTATAAAGCATGAAGGAATATGTGTGTAACAATTAACTTTAATTGATAGATATTAGAGAATAATAGTTTGATATTAAGACATCTCACATGACCTAGGATAACATGTCTTTGAACAATCAATGCAAAGATAGACTTACCTAGTAAATGCCCATACAGAGAGTCATAGTGCTCCAAAATCCCTGTGACAAGAACTCTGTTTTCCTCTTCATTGAAACGAGGATTACGTGGCCGCTCCACACGTTTCCTCTGAACACGTGCAGCCCCAGAGCTTGGCTGCTGCTGACTGGACTCTCCTTCTTACAATGGAAGAGACTCCAAAAGTGGCCCACCACCACCCACCCCACCACCAGACACACCAGCAGCACCAGCAGCAGACACCCCATCAGCACCAGCAACAGATACCACAGCAGCACCAGCAACAGAGCCACAAGCAGCACTCGCACTCCCAGCAACACCACTCGCACTCACAGCAACAGCACTCCCCTGAATCCTACGTTCACTCAGACGCGTACTCACACGACTACCAGTACCACTCACACCAGCATCACTCTTCCCACGCCTTTCGGCCATACCTATAGTACTCACAAAGAACAGAAAATAAATTTAAAGACAATCGCACTGAACACTTACAAAGGGAAAACAAGACAAAGATGTTAACAAAACAACACAGGACAAACCTCTCACAATACACAACAACTCTCTCTGTCAATATGAAATATGTAAATCGCCCAGCTCTGTGTGTGTCTCTCTCTCTCTCTCTCTCCCAACAACACAGAGAATGAATAAAAATACACGCTTCCTTTAAATGGGCCGCTCAATCAAAAACATGCTTGATTCGGCAGATTCAGCAAGAAATTTCATTGGCGAACCTAACATCACCCCGCCATGCACGCCAATACACCTGTGTGTGATCGGCAAATCATCGGCAGAGTGGGACCAAATGTTTTCAGCTTGATTCGGTAGAGGATTCAGCACTTATTGCATACGGCGAGGGAAAATCGGCAGAATCATGCCGATAAGGAACACTTGGCGAGAGGACTTTTTCGGCGCTTACTGCATAGAGCCCTTAGTGAGTACCAGCACATGATGCAAGTCATGATTCTTGGACATGCAGAGTGGTAGCAAAGCTAGGGACTCAGGAACAGATACAATTCTCTTTTCAAGGTCCAAGTCCACTTACAAATAGCAACTTATCTGACCGTTGAGGTGACAAAGTAGTTATCTGCCCTTGGATTGGCTGACAGTAGGAGGCCAGCACCCATGGCCAGGAGGACATCAGAATGCATTAACACAGATGCCAGGGAATCCGTGAGAAGCAAACCTGTCTTGGACGTGGGAGCCCTGGAATCTGCCATAAATACAATACATCAGACTCTGCAAGAAAATCAATGTGCAGGAAACTTGTCTCTGCAGTGGGGGTCATAAAATCAGCAAAAAAAGCATCAGATCCTGAAAGACAATAAGAAAGAAGTACGCCTGTCTTCACAGTGGGAGCATAGGAAACAGGAACAGGCACATCAGGTACTGCAGGGAAATCTAAGAGGGGTGTGTCTTTCCCTGAAGTGGGCACCACAAAATCAGCAAAGACTACACCAGGCAGTGCACAGTAATCATTGAGAGGTATACTGGTCTCTAAAGTGTGAGTCTTAGAATCAACAATAGGTATTTCAAACACTGCTGGGGAATCAGAGAAAGGGGAACCTGCTTTTATATCTAGGACTATATAACTAGCAAGGGTTAAAGCAGGTACTGCAGGAGAGTCAGAGAAAGGGAAACAGGCTTTGAAACAGGATCATTTGATTCAGTAATAATTACATCAGACACTGCAGGAGGATCACAGAAAGGGAAACCAGATATTAAAGCAGGAGTCTTAGAGTTAGTCATAGGTATACCAAACACTTCAGGGAAGTCAAAGAAAGGGGAACTTTCCTTTGAATCTAGGGCTTTACAAACAGTAAGGGTTACAGCACTTACTGCTGAGAAAACAGGGAAAGATGTACTAAACTTAGAAACAGGATTCGTGGAGACTTCATCTTTTGGCTCCTGGAATGCATCGTTAGCTTGGGGCCCCCAATAAAACAAAAGGTGTACCCCAAGGGGGTTAGGAGCAGGATTTGAAGCAGAGACTTGACTGCAGAGGGATTGCAGCATAGCAGAGATGGTATCCATCTTCCCTTCCAATGTAACATTTGATTCAAGTGAGTCTCCAGGAGTGGGCCCCGGAGAGGCAGCACCCTAGCCTACCTCAGCGGGGTCCATGTTTGGCCTGAGCATTATGTAACGTTGCTCTTCTCTGAATATGAAGCTGACCCATAAGGCTGAGGTAGGGGTATAAGATCACCGACCAGAGCCAGGGGACATAGTCCTGTTAGAGTAGTCGTGATCCAGGCAGAGGTCAAGGCAGGTGGCAATGGTGCAAGTCCAGGTACAGGCTGGGGTCAAGGCAGGCCGCACAGGAGCAGTGGTCAGGTAACAGGCTGAGGTCGGCAACAGGGAATCCAAAAGAACAGGGAGGGCTCAGGAATCAGAATACAAGGGGGGCAGGCACACAGGGAAATGCATACAATTCTCAGGCAGGGGCTGGAAGTTACTGACAGCTATTTAAGCCCTGAAACAGGTGCAGCCAATATAGCAGGCTGCCAGTGATTAAAATGTCCATAGCCACCAGGTAAGTGTGGGTTCCAGCCAAAGCCTGGACTGGAACCCTTGCACCCCCGTGTAGAAACAAATATTTAACATGTATTTAACAACCGTGGAATGTAGTCTTGTTAATAAAGTTAATATTGAATATTATATATAATTTAGAAAAATTATAATATTTTTTTTTTTTTGCAAATGATCCAGCACATGATATTTTCATTAATTTCACATGCAGAGATACAGTACAAAGTGATAAAAAAGTGTAATATGTGCTCATATGTGATTATAAAGTGATTGGTGATATTGTGACCCTTTTAGAAAAATAAAAACGACCTGATTAGGATGAGGTTTGTGCAGCTGTTCTTGTGGGATGGCTCAGCACTCCAAACTAGTACAAAACAAAAGAAAAAACAGCGCAAAAAAACCTCATAGTGTAGTATATTAAAAATTAATTTTATATAACAAAGGTGAGTATTGCACGTACATCAAGATAAAAATTACACAGCATGACATGTTAGGGACATGTTACCACTCGGCGGGACAGCCGCACACGAACACGGTGTAGGGGCTTGGATGTCCTCCCTCTGGTAGCAGGGGCCCAGGATCGAAGAGACCAGCTCGAAGTCGAAATTCCTTCCTTAGCACTGGGGATACCACTGCCATCGATTCAGAGGAGGTACTCTCCTGATCGGTTCCGGGTTAGTCCGGGTGTGCATGTGACGTCATCAAGTGGCGACTCTACCGTCTGCGTCGCGCCGCGCTGGATAGTTTACCAGACCGGCGAAAAAGTCCCAAAACACAGCTGTGCAATCAGAAAGTACCTCAGTGGGTAAAAGAAATAAAGGAACGTGCCCTCTCCTACGCGTTTCGTATCGAAATACTTCTTCAGGGAGGGCTCAGGAATCAGAATACAAGGGGGGCAGGCACACAGGGAAATGCATACAATTCTCAGGCAGGGGCTGGAAGTTACTGACAGCTATTTAAGCCCTGAAACAGGTGCAGCCAATATAGCAGGATGCCAGTGATTAAAATGTCCATAGCCACCAGGTAAGTGTGGGTTCCAGCCAAAGCCTGGACTGGAACCCTTGCACCCCCATGTAGAAACAAATAGTTAACATGTATTTAACAAGTGTGGAATGTAGTCTTGTTAATAAAGTTAATATTGAATATTATATATAATTTAGAAAAATTATAATATTTTTTTTTTTTTGCAAATTATCCAGCACATGATATTTTCATTAATTTCACATGCAGAGATACAGTACAGTATGCTATTTCATTTTCACAAATAAAAAATTGGGATTTTTTTTATTTTGATAAATATTACAAATATCCATCAGGTTATGTTTTCTACAGTACAAGTCCCGCAATTTATTGTCTCCTTATTTAAAAAATAAATAAAATACATTTTTTATTTTATTTGTTCTGTGTTCCATTATTCTTCAGGAAATTCAAATACTTAATGCAGGCCTTGTGTATTCTTGGCATGAGTGGATATGGAATGCAATAACCCTGTGTGTCATTCACCAGGAAGTGACATTTTAGAGCGGCCATGGATAGCTCATTTGATCTAACATTTTGAGCAAAAGAATGAAACTTTTCAGAGATGCATTTGCATGGCCTGGGTGAATTGTGCAGACATGAGGGGGGAGGAGGGAGGTTCAGCTCAAAGAGTCTGTTTGGCTTCTGATATGAGCAAATTGCAAGAGGCAAAAATACAGTTCACTCCATGAGAGAGTTGCACTTTGTGTAATGTTATTAAAGGTGATCAAATACAGTGGCGGCACACTTTATCTGCACTTGGCTAGAGCCGCAAGCCGGGAGGTTTCCTGGCTTGCTCGTTTCTTTCCCTCGGCGTGCCGCGCATCATCGATGCGCGGTCACGCATCATCGGGAGCGTGCGCGCACGGCGTGCGTGCCCAGGGCTCCCCGAAGGGAGCCCTGGTGTCCCGCGATGTGGGGGATTGCGGTGGGGGGCTCCGGTTGACCCGGCGGACCCGGAGAGGGGAGGGGGAAGCCCCGATCGGAGGATCGATCCTCCGAGGCTCCGGCGCGCGCCCGGGACACCTCGGCGCGCGCCCGGTATCTGTCGCGGCCGAGACCGGGTAAAGGTTAGAATAAACTCGGCCGCGACAGTAAATCTATCAGATACAGTATGTGCTGTAGCAAACAAGCGTGAAATACAATCATTTAGAAAGTACCGTAAAAGTTAAAAAAACATGATTATGAATATCACATTGTTAGAAAATTTTAGCTGATAATATAAAAGTAAAAAAATGAAACTTTAAAATATAGTGGTTTTCAACTTCAATCAACATCATCTTCTGAATGTCGATTTGACACTTTCCTTTCTGAAAAAAAAAAAAAAGAAATGATGGGATGGAAACTACAGTATGATTAAAGTACGGTATAAGGAACTACTTTAAGTACAGTATACAGGTACTACTCAAGTGTGAATGCACACCACCGTGAATGCATCAATGCATTTACGGGCTTTGGCATGCATACAGTATAGAACAGTATGTGTGTCATTGGGGATTACAGTTAATACTGTACAGTACATTATATTATCCTTGATTATAAACCTTGCCAACCAGGTTGTGGTGACCTAATATTGGTAAAACATACAGGACCCCTATAAGCTCATATTGAACCCCAAAATAACCACAACGTATGTATATGTGCATAAGTGTCAAAGAGGAGTGCTACTGAGCATGGCAATATATATATTTAAAACCAGAGACAGAACATGAAACACAGACAGAGCCCAGTGCTACATCCAAAGACACAAATACACAGTACAGTGCCTAAATATATATATATAGCTCACCCCCTCCCACTTTTAAATGGTTAAAGCTACCTCCATTCCACACTCATGGGAACTTGCGTGCAGTTTGATTGTGGCAAATCTAATACAGAGTGTTTTTCCTGGTATTATACAGGTTAATAAGAGCTTCAATCAGACATAGAACAATGCAACTAATTTTGAAATATTTATTATAAATCATTCTTCCTGGTAATGTACAGGTTATTAAGAATGTATATTAGTGTTAGGACCCTTGAGACGTGGTCTGCCTTGGAGGGGCTCAAGGGCTTACAACACTTTGGCCAAAGAGTTAAACTAAAAGACCATTTTATTCAAAAGATATCTACTGTATATATATATATATAGATATCTTTTGAATAAAAGAGTTAAACTAAAAGACCATTTTATTCAAAAGAAATCTATATATATATATATAGATATCTTTTGAATAAAATGGTCTTTTAGTTTAACTCTTTGGCCAAAGTGTTGTAAGCCCTTGAGCCCCTCCAAGGCAGACCACGTCTCAAGGGTCCTAACACTAATATACATTCTTAATAACCTGTACATTACCAGGAAGAATGATTTATAATAAATATTTCAAAATTAGTTGCATTGTTCTATGTCTGACTGAAGCTCTTATTAACCTGTATAATACCAGAAAAAACACTCTGTATTAGATTTGTCGCAATCAAACTGCACGCAAGTTCCCATGAGTGTGGAATGGAGGTAGCTTTAACCATTTAAAAGTGGGAGTGGGTGAGCTTCAAACTAGGGAAGGAGGAGCCACCCTCCAAATCAGCCAGGACCAGCTGAACAAGAATTACAAAACATACAGGACCCCTATAAGCTCATTTTGAACCCCCAAAATAACCACAACTTATATACAGTATATGCGCATAAGTGTCAAAGAGGAGTGCTACTGAACATGGCAATATATATTTAAAACCAGAGACAGAACATGAAACACAGACAGAGCCCAGTGCTACATCCAAACACACAAATACACAGTACAGTGCCTGAATATATATATAGATATCTTTTGAATAAAATGGTCTTTTAGTTTAACTCTTTGGCCAAAGTGTTGTAATCCCTTGAGCCCCTCCAATGCTGACCACGTCTCAAGGGTCCTAACACTAATATAAATTCTTAATAACCTGTACATTACAAAAAGAAAGGGATGGCTGCCGCTCTCCAACTATGTAAGTATATATGTACAGAAAATAGGGTGCATATGGGAATAAGGTATACTAGAGTACGGAGAAAGGTCACAAACGTGGCCTAAAAGTATCCTATTTGCACTCACTATTTACAGATGCTAGGCTAGGAAAGATTCAATCCTTGGGGTAGGCCCCATAGCCATACATAAAAATGTTTAAATCAGATTTATTAAACACATATGCAACGAAATAAGCAAAATGATAAGACAACCACTATGTGGCTAAAACAAGGGGGGCAGCGGGGGGTGGGAAAAAAAGGAGTTTTGGTATATTTACCAGAGCAGTGAGAGACCTAATTCGTCTAGTAAGTGAACCAGGATATAATCTCTAATAAATTAAAGTAGGGGATACAGGATATATCCCCTACTCATGCATACTTGTATTGTATTGTATTGTATGTCTTTATTTATATAGCGCCATTAGTGTACATAGCGCTTCACAGTAGTAATACATGTGGTAATCAAATAAATAACAGATAATATAAATAACAGATCATGGGAATAAGTGCTTTAGACATAAAAGTAACATTTCGGAAGAGGAGTCCCTGCCCCGAGGAGCTTACAGTCTAATTGGTTGGTAGGGAGAACGTACAGAGACAGTAGGAGGGAGTTCTGGTAAGTGCATCTGCAGGGGGCCAAGCATTATGTATCGTGTTTACTTAATACACTTATCCTTGTATATTGGTGGATATTCTCTTTGTCTCCTTAGTGTTCTGTTATAGCGTACATTACTGCATAAGTAGTCATGCTGCATGTGTAGTTAATACCTTTTATGTTTAAGTATTGGTATACCTCTTCATGCCAGAAGTCATATACTACCCAGCTATATGTAATGTTAGTAAATTCACCGACTACACATGGTTATCTCCGCATATGAGACCATCACAGTCCGATTGCGTCACTATAGCATATATACACGTAAATAGTGCTCGGTCAAACCCAAGATACATTGTGTGCTAAAAGTGCCATTATATACGGATCAGGTGTTCAGCTTCTGCTATACAGCTGATGGAAACATACGACCTGGTATTTCAGAGCTGATCCGGACCGACAGTGTCACACCGCTCATCACCCACGCTCCCGCGCTCCCTGATGACGTCACAGAGAAGACGTCATCACGTACCATGTACCGACGTACGTTTCGCGCCCCTAGCGCTTCGTCAGGGTAATGGAAGTGGTTAGACAGACCATGTCCCTCACTTCTTATGCGGAAAGGCCAGAGGCGGAACTTCCCACAGCGACCTATCCACGCACAGTAAGTAAAGGTAAACTCGTGTGTCAAATTATCCAATTCAGGCTATCTTAACACTATATGTGCTACACAATGTCTACTTGTATATTATCCCTGTTGCAACATGCAACTTTATGGGGTAGAGATGAGAATCATAATGATCTCATAATTAAAGGAATGGTTTAGGCACCGTCAATGAGCATCATAGAGTGAAATTGTTGGTGTAGAGGATACTTAGAATCCGGATAGTAATATGATAGCCGGCACTCTAGAGATGGTTGCATCAAACATCATATATTACCCACATCTGGTCTCATGTTAAGCTTTTTGCTTTATCCATTCCTCAATTGTATTCATGAGCAATTTCATCATAAAAGGTATATAGGTCTCATCATATTTGTACATCTATCTCCTATCATATATGCATTTGTGTTCAGCATATATATATATATATATATATATATATATATATATATATATACACTTACAGAATATATCTACTATTATCAGTGTTGTAGGAGTGTGAGAACGATTAAATGACCGCCTCTAAAAGTCAATACGGCCATGGGGAGTTAAAGACTCCACTATATACCAGGTATCACTGAGTTTTCCCATTTGATATAACTAATCTGATCTATGTAATAATAGTTACTAAAGATATTGTGGGAGGATGATGAATTGTATAATGATATTGGTGCAACCATCTCTATACGTCATATTGCTAGGAGGTCAGATACAGGGGGTGTATTCCCACTGTTCATATACAGGGTGGCAGTCTATAAGAATGATGAATAGATATATCCCTTATTCATGCCATTGGGCTGTAGCGTCTGCAGCGTGAAGATCCATTGGAACTCACGCTGCATCAGACGCTTATCCCAATTACCCTTACGGGGACCCCAAGGTATATGTTCAATCCCACAGAACGTAAGGAACTGTGGGTCACCATTATGCTGGTTATGGATATGATGTGCGACAGGGGTATCTTGGGCGTTTCTTATAGAGCCCAGATGCTCAAGGACCCTCACCTTAAGGGCTCTATGGGTTTTGCCCACATATCGCACGCCACACCTACAGGTGATGAGGTACACTACACCTAATGATAGGAAGTTGATATAATCCTTTATGTCATGATGTTTATTGGGTGGGTTTGGAATTGTCTTAGTGGCTTTCATGAAGGGACAAGCCCTACAGCGGCCACATGGATATGAACCAACAGGTTTCCTATCCCCCAACCAAGTTCTTTGTTTCTTTTCTTTAAAGTGACTATGTACCAATCTGTCTTTCAGATTTCTGGCCCTCCTGCAAGTCATCGTCGGTGACTCCTTTAGCACCTGCCTCAAATCGGAATCATTTCACAAGATGTGCCAATGTTTAGTGAAGATATTTCTTAGTTCATGCCACTGGTTACTGAAAGTACCAATATAGCGTATAGTTTTTTCATTCTGTGTTGGTGTGTTTTGTCTATCGACTCGAAGTTGTGCTCGTGGTGTTTCTTTAGCCCTCCTGTTTGCGTAATGTACAGCCTTCTTAGAATACCCTCGTGTAGTAAATCTCACATTCATATCTCCTGCCTGTTTGTTTAATTCTTCTAGTGTTGAGCAGTTTCTGCGCAACCTTAGAAATTGGCCCGTAGGAATGTTTTTAACTATGTGTTGGGGGTGACGGCTGTCCGCACGCAAGAGACTATTGGTTGCAGTTTCTTTCCTATAGATGGTAGTTGTCAATTTACCATCTAATTGTTTAGAGATGGTCAGATCAAGAAAATTTAGAGTGGTGTCACTCACTTCGAAGGTAAGTTTCAGGTTATGATCATTTTTGTTCAGTACATTCATAAATTGATTCAGAAGGGGTTTAGGGCCTTTCCACAAGAGGATTATATCGTCTATGTAGCGCCCCCACCATTCCACATACATGGTGTACTCTTCCAGGGTCTCGCTGAAGACCACTGTTTCCACCCACCAGCCTAGATATAAATTGGCGTAGGTGGGGGCACAAGTGGTCCCCATAGCGGTGCCCTGGATCTGGTGATAAAACTTCTGATCAAATATAAAGTAATTCCTTGTAAGGACAAAATCTAATAGTTGGACAATAAAGTCATTATGCGTATAACAACTGGTGTCCCGCTGAATTAATAAATGAATTACAGCCTTTAAACCAACAGCGTGAGGGATACTTGTATATAATCCCTGAACATCTAGTCCTACAAGTACCCCCCAACACATAGTTAAAAACATTCCTACGGGCCAATTTCTAAGGTTGCGCAGAAACTGCTCAACACTAGAAGAATTAAACAAACAGGCAGGAGATATGAATGTGAGATTTACTACACGAGGGTATTCTAAGAAGGCTGTACATTACGCATACAGGAGGGCTAAAGAAACACCACGAGCACAACTTCTAGTCGATAGACAAAACACACCAACACAGAATGAAAAAACTATACGCTATATTGGTACTTTCAATAACCAGTGGCATGAACTAAGAAATATCTTCACTAAACATTGGCACATCTTGCGAAATGATTCCGATTTGAGGCAGGTGCTAAAGGAGTCACCGACGATGACTTGCAGGAGGGCCTGAAATCTGAAAGTCAGATTGGTACATAGTCACTTTAAAGAAAAGAAACAAAGAACTTGGTTGGGGGATAGGAAACCTGTTGGTTCATATCCATGTGGCCGCTGTAGGGCTTGTCCCTTCATGAAAGCCACTAAGACAATTCCAAACCCACCCAATAAACATCATGACATAAAGGATTATATCAACTGCCTATCATTAGGTGTAGTGTACCTCATCACCTGTAGGTGTGGTGTGCGATATGTGGGCAAAACCCATAGAGCCCTTAAGGTGAGGGTCCTTGAGCATCTGGGCTCTATAAGAAACGCCCAAGATACCCCTGTCGCACGTCATATCCATAACCAGCATAATGGTGACCCACAGTTCCTTACGTTCTGTGGGATTGAACATATACCTTGGGGTCCCCGTAAGGGTAATTGGGATAAGCGTCTGATGCAGCGTGAGTTCCAATGGATCTTCACGCTGCAGACGCTACAGCCCAATGACATGAATAAGGGATATATCTATTCATCATTCTTATAGACTGCCACCCTGTATATGAACAGTGGGAATACACCCCCTGTATCTGACCTCCTAGCAATATGACGTATAGAGATGGTTGCACCAATATCATTATACAATTCATCATCCTCCCACAATATCTTTAGTAACTATTATTACATAGATCACATTAGTTATATCAAATGGGAAAACTCAGGGATACCTGGTATATAGTGGAGTCTTTAACTCCCCATGACCGTATTGACCTTTAGAGGCGGTCATTTAATCGTTCTCACACTCCTACAACACTGATAATAGTAGATATATTCTGTAAGTGTATATATATATATGCTGAACACAAATGCATATATGATAGGAGATAGATGTACAAATATGATGAGACCTATATACCTTTGATGATGAAATTGCTCACGAATACAATTGATGAATGGATAAAGCAAAAAGCTTAACATGAGACCAGATGTGGGTAATATATGATGTTTGACGCAACCATCTCTAGAGTGCCGGCTATCATATTACTATCCGGATTCTAAGTATCCTCTTCACCAACAATTTCACTCTATGATGCTCATTGACGGTGCCTAAACCATTCCTGTAATTATGAGATCATTATGATTCTCATCTCAACCCCATAAAGTTGCATGTTGCAACATGGATAATATACAAGTAGACATTGTGTGATTGTCTTTCTCTTTTTGAGAGGTTTTTCCACATTGCTGCATCAAGCGTCTGCACGCTGAGTCACTGCTGGCTTGCTGTTTACTCACCGGGTCTGCCGTGACGTCATACGGAAGCACCGTTCATGCCGCCGGTCAGGTGACCGCCCTCCGCATCTGCGGGTAATTGGTTGGCGGTGAAGAGTGAAGATGACGAGACGGAGACACCCTGGCTTCTGTCAGGAGAAGCAGGCGTACAAACTACACCGGAAAGACCCGCACAGGCTTGACAAACAACCACAAGGATTTACACGTGAGTTTCCCGTGTCCCAACCTCATAGTGCTCATGGTGAGCCGGTTGGGGGGAATGACTATATGCTATACCTTACTACATTTAGGTTGTTTATAGCCTGGGTCTTCAAGATTTATTTTATTATCTTTCACCAGCAGGACTATGCTATATTCTGAGCGCCTGGAGGGTTAATCAGATGATTCCCCCATTTGTATAGTATACTGCTGCGGCACAGTTTATTCGAGCATTTGCCCGTTCTGTGCCGCAGCAGTAGCCTGGCGCGCGCCCGAGTGTGACGGGCGCACGCCGAAGCAGCGGAAGAGCGCCCTCCGATCGGGGCGCTCTCCCTACCGCTGCCGGGTCCGCCGGGTCCCCCGGAACCCCCTGCCGCTGTCCCGCGATCGCGGGACACCAGGGCTCCCTCGGGGAGCCCCTGGACACGCGTGCAGCGGGTGCACGCTCCCGATGACGCGTGACCGCGCGTCTATGACGCGCGGCACGCCGAGGGGCGGCCACTAGCAAGCCGGGAGATTTCCCGGCTTGCGGTACCGACCACACTTCAATAAAGTGTGTCGGTAGTGTACATGATTTACAGGCAGCTTGAAAACATTGGAGACAGAGGACAAAGTGACTGTTTATCATATATCAATCTGAATAGATTAGGATATCTATCCCTGCTCTGATATTGAAGGCTGATAGTGGGTTTCATTACTTATTATATACCTACCCAGTTTTTTACACAACATTTTTTAAACAACATTTTGTACACAACACTTTTTCTATTAAATAAAGAATTTTTTATTTTTTACAAATGGATGGAGAACAAGAGGCAGAAATGGATGCATATACAACATATGTTCAGAAATGTGGCAGTGATACTGAAAGGGCAAAAAGGGCCACACATATTTTTGATGAGATTAAAGAAAATATCACATGTGAGAACTCAACAGATCTCATAGATCACTTTGTTAAATTAGAGAGACTCCTGACACAAGATATCCGTATATTTTGGGATATAATAACCTTAGAGAACTACATTAAAGTAAAACGCATACCAAGGGGCCTACGTATTAAGAAGATGCCATCTTTTGGATTTCCCAGCAAGGACTTTCAATCACAATGGAGAATCATCCTAGATGATTGCTCCAGGAAGTTGATGGAACTTATTGTAACAACTAAGGTTTCTGAAAAGAAAATGTTATCATGTGACATAGGTGTATTACAAAAAGAATTGTAGAGATTTAAAGGAATGGAGAAATTCTCACATAATGATAAAATATTATTACAGACTATAGAGAAGATGGAGAAGGATGTTATTATTAAGAAACAGGAGAAATTTTCAAGAGATAAGTCAGACTATGAAAAAGGTCAGATTTATTTCTGGGAAAGACCTGTTCCTACAAGAGATTTCTCCAGGGGTAGATATCCTTCACATTCAACCCCACGCAAATGGTCTTCAGAAGAAGAGATTAATACTCAGAAGTCCAACACTAGGTCTATCCTAAAATCACCTAATGTAGAACGTAGACAGAGTTTTGAAACAGACTCATCTGACAATGCAGACAGACCCTCGGTATCCTTTTTTACACAGGAGAGACACACTAACAAAGATCAAGAAGCGGGTTATTTTGATAGAACATACTTACCTAATCCTAGAGAAGAACATACTAGAACAAATCAAACTAATATAGAGATTGGCCAGTCAAAAAACCAAAGAAGTGCAGGAGGGGTAAAAAGAGCAGAAAAGACACATGGAGCAGACAGCAAGAGGAAGAAATACTCTTAAATTCCAAACTAAACAATGTTATTAATATTTCAGATACCGCTCTCACCTCATCACAGGTGTTATTGCTAAATAAAGGCCTCAATTATGCCCCACAGGAGGATTTTGACTTATTTACCACCATTATAGATCTCCAAAAATATACCAGGAAATGGGCTCTAAAAAAGTTATTTGCAAAGAAAACTGTGAATACAATAGCCACAGATGGCAATCCCTGTGATGATAGTGGTAGTGGTACAATTCCTGTTTCAGTTAGAAGTGCTTCTTCCTTTGCAGATACTGCATGTACCTTTGACTTACAGTCCCTGTATGAAGAGGGATGTACAGATGCAATTATTGAACCCCCTTTTTTCGGTCGCACGGACTCAAATCTTAAAAAACGGTCTTCCTTCATTCCCTATAACACCAAAGGGCCATGTTTAACTACATTTGAACGACTTGTTGACAGAGATCTAAAAACATTAGCCAAAGGTTATTCATTTTCGAAATCGTTTTCCACACTTGATAATCTTACTGCACAAGAAAGACTTGATTTAGAAGAACTAAAGAAAAACAAAGACATTGTAATCAAAAATGCTGACAAGGGGAGTGCAATAATTGTTCAATCTGCAAATAAATACAGAGATGAAGCTCTTAGATTACTGAGCAATACTGAGTTTTACACCAAACTCAAAGCAGACCCCACAAAAAGGTTTCTTGGTGAGCTTGAAAAACTGCTTGAACTGGGTGACGTACTATATGTTATAACAAACAAAGAAAGACAGTTCCTGACGTGTGAATCCCCTATTGTCCCTGTGTTTCACCATCTCCCAAAGATCCATAAGTCACTAGAGAACCCTCCGGGGTGTCCCATTGTGGCTAGTATTGGATCTTTGAGAGATGGTGTGTCACGATATGTGGACAAGTTTCTCCAACCAATTGTTAAAACCCTACCGTCATTTATTGAAGACACCTCAGCATTATTGCTTTCATTGGGGGACATTATTTGGAAAACAGGTTATCGCTGGGTCACCATGGATGTCACATCACTGTACACTATTATCGAACACCAACACGGACTTCGTGCCATTTATTATTATCTTCAACTTTCCTCACTTTCCACTGCACAAATCACTTTCATTAATGACGCTATTCTCTTTCTATTGACTCACAATTATTTTTTATTTGATTCACAATTTTTCTTACAAACACAGGGCACAGCTATGGGGACTTCTTTTGCACCCTCATATGCTAATCTCTTCATGGGTTTATGGGAATCTCAGCACATTTATGGTAGCACTAATAAGTTTCATTCTAATATCATTTATTATAAACGTTACATAGATGATTTAATTTTCATATGGGATGGTGATCTTGATAGTATTCACTCCTTTATTCACGATATTAATTGTAATGATCTTCATCTTCACTTCACTTTTGAAACACATACTGAAAAAATAAATTATCTTGATGTGACTATCCATGGTGATCCTGCAACAGGCATACAGACTGATATTTTTACTAAACCGCACCCCAGGAATTCATACTTGCATGCTAGTAGCAGTCACCCTAAAGCATTGATCCAAGGCATACCTAAAGGACAATTTATGAGGTATAAACGCCTCTGCTCCAACCAGGAAACATTTTTGGAACATTCCAAAACTCTAGGTTCGAAATTTCTCTCTAGGGGTTATAAACAAGAGATTGTTGATAGGGCATTCTTAAGTGCTGATCTGATGAATCGAGAAGAACTGTTAGTTCATAAAAAGAAGAATAGAGGCAAACAAACAGTTACAATGGATAGTCCTCTATTCATAACAAAATACAGTAAACAAGCATTCCAGATAAAACAAATTATTCAGAAGCATTGGAATGTACTCAAGATGGACACCGATCTTGAGAAATACACTGATTCTGGTCCCAGATTTGCCTTTAAAAAGGCCAATACACTTGCCACATCCATATCCAAGAGTATGTTCCAATCAAAAGATCCCAAACTTGGAAATATACCAAAAGGGTTCTTTAAATGTGGTTTTTGTAATTTTTGCAAGTATGCTTCTCCCACCAAAAGAATTCGCACACTGTTCCCTAATTGTAAACAGCGGATCAATACATTTATTAATTGCCAAACTACACATGTAGTGTATGTCATCACCTGTGGTTGCAAACAAAAGTATGTAGGTAGAACAATAAGATCTTTATATGTTAGAATCTCTGAACATGTTAGACTCATTCACAAACGTGATCTATCACATCCAGTCTCAAAACACTTTTCATTATGTCCACAAGGGGGACTTAAGAACTTTTCTTACTGCGGTGTTGAACATATCCCCATCCACCCAAGAGGTGGAGATAGACTTAACCGTTTAAATAAGAAGGAGATGTCATGGGTTTTCTCTCTCAACAGTTTGCAACCTTGTGGTCTCAATGTGGAATGGGAACTAAAACATTTTCTTTATGATTAATTTTGGTTATTTTTATGTTATGTCAACAGTTCCTTTCCTGTCATGTCCTTCACCTGCTTTTCCCTCTCCCACTCTTACCCTCCCTTTCTTCCGCCCTCCCCTCCCCCCCCCCTCTCCCCTTCCTTCCCCCTCCCCCTCCCCCTCTCTCTCCTTGGTTTTCATTATCAATTACTTCATATTGTTTTCTGACTTTTATATTATCTTTATACAAGAGATTAATTATGATTTAGTACTATTCCCATTTATTTCCTGCCTATTTGCATCTTTCAACTACTGCCACATCATGATAAGATAAAGTGCTAAATATGTTTTTTTAAATAATGTATAAAAATGTTTAAAAATGTTTAAATTGCCTGTTACAGCCTTTTGATTCTCCTATCCCATTTATCTGGGTCTGTGATGAAATATAAATTAATGATTATTGCTTTATATAAGCTCAAGGAGTATAGATTTCATGTTTCATTGACCTGTCATTAATACACCGATTTGAAACATCTTGATATATGTTTATGTTTTTGGTCACAATGACTGGTCATTTTATATGTATTTTTGTGTTTTTACTTTTTCATCTGACATCTGTGTTAGCTATGCGAGCTTTATGTTTGATACTGAGGTGGTCAATGATTGTAATACTGGACACCTGAAACTCATTGCGTTGAGTAATTTGAACAGCTGTCATAGGTTTGCTGGTGTATAACTAGATGTCTTGTGATGCAAGCGAATCACTCTTTTGACAAAGGCCTGCCAGGCCAAAACGCGTCAAGAGGACTCGCTTGCACCTTGTGCAAATAAAGCTCATTTTTATCTTCCCACATCAGCCTTCATCCATTGTTTATGCTGTGCGGCGCTTCTTTCTCTTTTTGAGAGGTTTTTCCACATTACTTCTTTGCATTAACCTGTCTGCATCTTTTTTATATATATATATATATAGAGATAGATATCTTTTGAATAAAATGGTCTTTTAGTTTAACTCTTTGGCTAAAGTGTTGTAAGCCCTTGAGCCCCTCCAAGGTAGACCACGTCTCAAGGGTCCTAACACTAATATAAATTCTTAATAACCTGTACATTACCAGGAAGAATGATTTATAATACATTTGTCAAAATTAGTTGCATAGTTCTAAGTCTGATTGAAGCTCTTATTAACCTGTATAATACCAGGGAAAGCACACTGTATTGGATTTGTCGCAATCAAACTGCACGCAAGTTCCCATAAGTGTGGAAGGGCTTAAAACACTTTGGCCAAAGAGTTAAACTAAAAGACCATTTTATTCAAAAGATATATATATATATATTTAGGCACTGTACTGTGTATTTGTGTCTGTGGATTTAGCACTGAGCTCTGTCTGTGCATATATATATAAGTTGTGGTTATTTTGGGGTTGTTATAATTGAGAGTAAAGCGAATAGTGGAGGGGATGCTGTTCAAAACAGCAACAAACACCAACAGATCCTCTTCACTGCCAGTCCACAGGATAAAGACATCATCGATGTAGCGGAGGTATTTGGCAATATACTGTCCATAGGTTATGTCATGTAATATGTGCATCCGCTCATACAAATCCATAAAAAGCTTTGCGTAAGATGGTGCCATATTAGAGCCCATGGCCGTACCAGTTAGCTGTAAATAGTGATGTGTTTCAAATTTAAAAAAGTTTTAATGGAGAATGACTTTGATAAGTAACATGAGGAACTCCACTGGAGGGCCTTGCTCCACACCAAGTTCTTCTACTTTAGTACGGACTCCTTCCAGACCCTCTTCATGGGGGATATTAGTGTACAGACTGGACACATCTAACGTGGCAAAGATACAATCCGACGTGTCAACGGATAGATGACTTAGCTGCTTGATGAAATCCGTGGTATCCTTGATGTAGGAACCCATTTTGGCTACCAGTGGCTGTAGGCAAAAGTCCACAAATTGGGAGAGAGGGTGGCATAACGACCCCCGGGCCGAGATGATAGGTCTGCCCGGCGGTGCAACAGTAGACTTGTGCACTTTGGGGAGAGTGTATACTGCTGCGGCCAAGTTTATTCGAGCATTTGCCCGTTCTTGGCCGCAGCAGTAGCCTGGCGCGCGCCCGAGGGTGACGGGCGCGCGCCGAAGCAGCGGAAGAGCGCCCTCCGATCGGGGCGCTCTCCCTACCGCTGCCGGGTCCGCCGGGTCCCCCGGAACCCACTGCCGCTGTCCCCCACATCGCGGGACACCAGGGCTCCCTCGGGGAGCCCTGGACGCGCGTGCAGGGGGCGCAGGCTCCCGAAGACGCGTGACCGCGCGTCTATGACGCGCGGCACGCCGAGGGGCGGCCACTAGCAAGCCGGGAAATCTCCCGGCTTGCGGATCTGGCCGATGCGCAATAAAGCGTGTCGGTAGTGTAACACTGGCATCACTGGATAATCCTGGGTCAGGAATTGGCTAGTTTCTTCTCTAATCCAGGCGTTGTTAAGCCCAAATTGAATGATGCCATTGATTTCCTTCTTATAGGTCATCGTAGGATCCCCAGAGAGGCGTTTATAATGATGCACAACCGAGAGCTGCTGCTCAATCTCCTGTTTGTAGTATTGGTAGTTTAGTACAACAATCCCACCACCCTTGTCCGCCGCTCTCACCATGATCATTTTGTTATCCCGTAACGTCTTGAGGGCTGATCGCTCGTCTCTAGACAAATTGAAGAAACTGGTCTTATGGTTCTTCAAGATTCTACGTGTATCCTTGGTTACCAGGTTTATGAACGCAGCGATGTTCGGATTCACCGAGTGGGGGTCAAAGGTGCTCTTGGTTTTAAATGGGTTAAGAGTGACACCACCAGATGGGTCAGTATTGTCGTTCTTTGAAAATAAGTTTTTTAACTTCAATTGTCTATGCAGTCTGTACATGTCCACCTCCCAATCAAAAGAATCTTGCATATGAGTTGGCACAAAAGACAGGCCCTTCTGTAGGACGCTTGTTTCTGCAGGAGTTAAAGAGTAATCCGAGAGGTTGTAGAACACAGTCTCGCTGTTTTGGAGCCTCTTGTCGCTTTGCCTTCACGCACGGGATATCGCCGATATCTTGCCACCTCTCCTGGTTGCTCTGCATGTGTTGTACCTTGCGGGAGTGTTCTTACTCGACCGCCATTGCCCGAACCTAAAAAAGGCTCTATGGGAGCACTGTCCGGCGCATCAGATGCATCCGTATCACTGGTTGTATAGCCCAATTTGGCAGGATCACCATGCTTGGACCGAGACTGGTATTGGCATTGAGGTCCGCTTCTGCCACCCTTGTTGTCACCCAGGCCCAGGAGCCATCGATAAACATTCCGCTCTTTGTAATCCGCAGTAACCTGCCAGAGCTTCTCTTTTTTTAACTTAATCAGGTTCGCTCTGTATGCATCCGCTGTATTCTGCATCTTATCAAGCCAGTTGGTGTCAGCGTCCGCCGCCAGGATGTCCCCATGCTTAGTTTCAATCTGAGCAATGTCTTTCTTGAGTCTGGCTATTTCCTTGCTTGATTGATCGATGACCAAGATCATCAGATCAAATGAGCATTTGTTTAAAATAGCTATCCAGCGTTTACAGAATTCCATGCCGCTTCTGCCAATAGTGGGTTGAGTGATGTCATTGACATGGATCTGAAATGTCTTCCTGTAGCTAGACATTTTAAAGATAAGAGACACTCGTTGGCTACACTTAGATGCATGCCCATTTTCAGGTACCGGTCTCCTTGCGTGGGGGTGATAGGGGCAAGACTCTGTTACAACATGAGGCCAGGCTAATTTACGAGCTTCGGACTATGACTCCTGGAGGCCTCAATGAGGAGCTTAAATTAGGCTGTTTTCTATAAATGTTTTTTTGTTTATGTTATACAATGACCAAGCAATGTATTATGCTTTATGTGTATATGTCACTAGCTCTCCATTGTTTCACATCCTCTGCACACCCACACTTCCCTTGTTTGTTTTTTGCAGGTTTGGTTTCTTCTATAGATTGTGCTCTGATACCCTGTGTTATCTCCCTTAAGGCTCTGTTTTTAGTATATGATGAGCCAATTGCTGCCTGCCTTCTCTCTGCCCTGAGTCAGTGTTTGGATGATGGGTGTCGCTGTCATTTGCAGAGTTTAACACTGCGCATGCACAGGCTGCTTGCCGGCGTCCTACGTTGCCAGGGACACTATGCGTGGTCTCCGTGTGCTAATGTGGTGCGCGGAGCCTGATCCTAATTGGCGCTCCGGCCACCGGCGTTTGTAGTTCTACTGCGCATGCCTGACATGCGACGCGCTGTCAGACTGACACTGGTGTGCGGGGCATGGGTATCATTGTGGGCTATTTTGATTACAGGATTGCCTGCTCCCTGTTCGTTGCTGCAGATGACCAATAACCTTACAGGTATTGGGGGATGTGGCTCAGAGCACAGCTATGTTGAATGCCGTTCTTGATTACATGTTGGTGATTGGTTCTTTTTGTTGTGGTGCATCATGGGTGGGGGTATATATGTATGGTCACTATCACTTGTTGGTTGCACGGCCCTGAGGAAGGTCTCCATGTGGGACCGAAACGTCGGCTTACGTGTGTCTATGTTTTGAATACAGTTTTTTTTTTAATTAACCCCGTGCAGTTTGCTGTCTCTTTACTGGTCCTTGGATTGGTTCGTATGCTGTGCGTCTCTCTATGGGATTAGCATCTGCTTTTTTGCTTCATTACAGTGTGCTGACTAGCCTCTTGTGGATTATATAGATGTAGCCAGGTTCCCCCCCTTGCATTACAGCTGTTTGCCGGGGATGCGTGCGGGCCGTTGCTAAGGCAGCGGTCGCGTTGTTAAGGTCCCGGCGGCTCGAAGTGCAGGGCGCTGCTATTATTGCTCGGCAGAGTTGCGCATGCGCAGGAGGCGCGCACGAGGAGCAGGGCTCACAGTAAGGGACTACATCTCCCATGAGTCTCAGGAGCGCCCCAAGTGACGCCAGGGTGCCAATAGGTTTGGAGCATCTCCCTGCAAGGGAATTAGATACATTGCATGGGATTGTAATACGCAGTTCAGTTGGTGTGAGAAGCGGCTAAGGGAAGGAGGTAAGGTGCAGGAGTCAGTGACTCTCTGCACTAGGTCAGCAGCCCCTTAGGCCCCAAATAGCCCTAAGTCACTACAGCTGAGTATTGTAGTGACCGGCCCCAGTCAGGGACATTGCCCCTTACTATATAGAAAGTCCAGAATAGACACAGCCGACGCTGCACGTACAGCCAGAGGTTTGGGCCTATATTGTTGCTGACGTTGCAGAGGCCTTTCGGGTGGGTTCGCCCCGGATGGTGGTTTCGGTGTTCTTCCATCCGCCGATCCTTTGTGAAGTTCCGTTGCAGGTCCGAGCACTGGAGTGCTCGGCAGGTAACTCCGTTCAGCAAGTGCACCAACGTTATTGCTTCTTACTGTTACGGGACTAGTGACTGCGCAGTCATATATGTTTTCTCTCTCAAAGGGTGTGGACAGAATGTGTGGGATTATGGACACGGGGTGGGATCACCCGGTGTAAGGGAAAGCGTGTTGCCAAACGCAGTATTTAGTGTCCCCTCAAGGGAGGGACACCTGTTATTTGTTGTTAACAATTTTATATGCAGTAAAACCAGTTCTGTTCTGCCACGGTTCGCTTAATGTGATTATTTCCTGTGAGGGCCTTCTCCCACTCCGTTGGGATCCCTCCCAGGTGGAGGCATTGCACCACGAGATCGTAATATATGCATGGTCCCTAGGCTCCGCAGCGGAGACTTAGGTTCCTGAGAGCCACACAGGTTACACAACACGGCAGTAGCGATAGTATTCACAGGGAATACCCGTTACATTTGGAGGCGCTGTTGAGATAGATACCTGGGATGCCTAGTAAAATTGTGTATAACTACACAAGTTGCTCATTATGTTCTCCGCGTCCAGCCCGGAAGTCCATGCGTGGGCCTTCAAGGTCAGCGAACCCTCCAGTCATGTAGTAGCTGTAGGGAACGTTCCGTTCAGAGCATCCGCGAGCAAAATACACTACTCCCTAGGGATACTGCTGGGTGTTAACACTTTGGAGCGAGCAGGCCCACGAGAATATGACCACACCTTTGAATGGAGTGCCATATTATTTACGGCAGGGCGCGAGATAGATCGGGACCATGTGCCACAGACTTTACAAGGCCCCGAGGCCCCGCCCGGAGGCTATTCAGTAGTATTTGCAGCCCTACCCAAAATCAGAGAGATATTCACTGCTAACCGCTCTCCCCCCACTGAACTGGTTGTGGATGAACCCCATATTAGCACATGGCAGACGATAACGCCTATCTCAAGTACCCCTGCCCGCGCTTCCCCAAGTGCATTTGAGGGATCCACTAGTTGGGCTCAGAGACAATCACTGTCGTCCCCTGTCCCGGATGAACTCTCAACCAATGCTCAAGCCCTTCCAACTGGAAATGTTGGGCTGACAGTGGCCCCATCCCTGGGGGATTTCCCCCGAACCTAACTTTGCCTTAAATCATTGAAACAATAACTCTCGCTTCTCAACTGCAGCATTGCAGGAAATTAAAGCTCTTTTCCGGGACCCTGCCGACACCTACCGGAGAGACAGATTTGAAACCTGGAAAGACCATACTGTCCAGATATTAGCTGAATGGTCATGTTCCGAGGCCGTCAAACAGCAACGGCTAGTGGAGAGCCTATGACCCTCAGCTGCGCTACTGGTCCGAACGCAGCGGGAAGTGGAAGGAGAGGTGACGGCCTTGGAGTTAGTAGAAATGCTCACTCAGTCCTTTGTGTGCGAAGACGATGAAGATGAGTTGATGGCAAAATTCAAAGCTCTTCGGCAAGGGGAAGGAGAAGACTTGTCCGAGTTCGCCCGCAAGCTCCAGCTGTCTGTAGGAACTCTTCTGCCCAAAAAGATTGTGGTGGCTGCGGAAGTGGACCGTCATAGATACAAGCAGTTACTGAAAGGTTCACTCCCGCTGGACACTAGAGCAATGTTGATGTGGGGTGCCCCCGATTCCATCACCCCACCCAACTATGTGGAGTTAATGCAGTATATCCGGAAGCATGAAGTCCAACTGTTTTCAAACACAGTGCGGCACCACTCTGTAGCATCCAGTGTCCCCCACAGGCAAGGACAACACAACACGGGGAGGTGAAAACTCCATCGTGGGTGTCCCTGGAGAGCGTCTCGAAGCCAGAAATTCCGTCTGTATATACTACATAACATTATATGAAATACTTTATTACAAATAGTCTGAATATTAAAAATGATGAGAAAGGATACATTCTTGAGAAAAGTGTCTCATAGTGAGACGACTATAAAAATAGAGATAAACAATTATATATTGACCCAAATTGATGGTAATTGGTTAGATTTTGGTGTATATATATATATATATATATATATATATATATATATATATATAGTAAATAAAAAAAATATATATTCTCTTAAACAAATGGGATAAATCCCTAAACAGTATTGAATGACCCTTATAATGAGTATGTGCTGAGTTATAATTACTACAAATACAGATAAAATGGACTAATATCTTAGTTCTAACTCTTTTTAAGGTAAAGTATCAACTGTACCAATATTACATATGTATGTAGCACCTGTTCCCCCACCCTAAGTGAGATCCTCCGGCTACCTGGTGTTGCTGGTGTGGTGCGTACCTGTGAGGCTGGAACAGGAGACTCTGAATACTCCGTGGTGGGAGACATCAGGACAGGTTTTCAGGGTGGTTCATCTCTGATTACAGTGCCTCCAGCCAGCGAGGATCCTGAGATGACCAGGATGGTCCATGATGGCCCAGACATTTAGTCACACAGATAGATGGTTCCACTGAATCTTTATTGTCACTCAGCAGTCACAGCATCCCATTCCCTTGCAGAAACCCCCAGGTTTTGAGGTCCATGTAGCCCCCCCCCCGCCTGAGCTCCTCCTTTAACCCCTTCTGGGATAAAGGATAGATGTTACCCAATCATGAGGTGGAGGAAGGGAGTCCTAATTTCTGGGAGAGTGTCAACATATACCAAGGGGATGGGCTTTTAACCCTGCCCCATAAAAGGGCAGGTCTGATACTGACAGGCATCACATTAATAGCATGTGACCCAGCCAGTATTAGCCCAGGATGACACTCTCTGGTTGTTGCTAGGGCCACCCCTGGATACAGTAACAATCCACCCAGGCTGCAATAACAAGCTAGGCCTTCATGACAGAATTTACCCTTTACAGTGTCTGTACTTAACAGGACTTATACTGTGAGGGCCCAATAGAAGGATAGTGGCCGGAGGTTATGTTATATCTAAACAGTTTGTTTCAATGTAATAATATAATAATACTAAAAATGGAGACAGTGAATTAAACTTCTATTTTGAAATCCTAATAATTGAGAGCAAATAGAGGAGGAAGAATTTGCTAGCACGCAAATAATGGATCCTCTTATTATTTCTCTCATTCGCATTATACAGTTTGATCATCTAGTTTAATTTAGGAAAGCCCCCAGATCAATCTTTGCAATTAGTCCTGTAGGGATTAAGGTTTTGAGAGTGTGAATACATATTTTTTCTTGCTGAGTTATTTGAACAATTGTATAACCCCCTCTCCGATTTTGTTTGAACTTTTCAATATCCATGCATATTAATCCTATTGGATCTTGTGAGTGTTCTTCCTTAAAGTGTTTGGATAGTGTATATTGTTGTAACCCTTTTTGTATATTTGTTATCCGGTATTTTCTGCCCATCTTACTTTTAATTTTCTATTTGTATGACCGATATATATTGTTTGTTACAAGGGCATAGTACAGTATGAGTTATATCCCATTTTCTTTCTCACAGTTACAGTATGAAGTCTTCAATATTGTATTAATTTTTTTTTAGAACAAAAATTTTTTTGTATTGTTTAGTAGCATGTATACCTAATTTACAAGTTTTACTTTTTAGGCATTATTATCATATAAAGGAAGGTGTTATAACAGAAACTATGGGGGCTATGCACTAAGCTCTGAGCTTTCGCGCCGGCCTGAAAAAAATTAGCACGTCCGAAAAAAATGAAGCCGGCGGCGCGATTCACTAAGGCCCTCAGCCCATTTTCTATCGGACGTGCCCAAAACTGGCTTATCGTGCGTGCAATGTATTTTCCCTCAGCTAGGGCACTGAAACTTCACGTACGATAGCTGATAGAAAAAATAAGCCGCCTGTAACATTTGTATGGAGATTCTGTATCTCCATGCAAGGCTGTTACAGGCGATCGTACACAAAATAAATACATTTTAATAATAGTGTACATGAGCAGGGGGTCTCCGGAGCTGAACCGCATTGGTTTCAGGTCAGGGGACCCCTACTTCAGGAGATACAGGCCCCGTTATGGGGTGCCAGTATCCCCTGCACTTTGAAAGCTTACGTGTCACGTGACCGGGACATTTAAATTCTGCAGGGGATACCGGCACCCCAAACGGGGCCTGTATCTCCTGAAATAGGGGGTCCCTGAGGCTGACACCAATGCGGTTCAGCTCTGGGGACCCCCTACACATCTACACTACTGTCAAAACACACATATCAATAAACAATAATTCCTTACCGTTGCGGCTATCTGCAATGGGAATGAAGCTGCATTAATGTACATTTTAATAATAGTGTGCAGGAGAAGGGGGTCCCCTGAGCTGAACCGCATTGATTTCTGCCTCAGAGACCCCCGGCTTCCCGAGTTACAGGGCCAGGTATGGGGCATCGGAGGCCAATGTCACCGCCATATTTATAGCGTCCAAGACGCGACGTGGACGCTATAAAGATGGCGGCGACACTGGCACCGATGCCCCAAACCGGGGCCTGTATATATACATGTACATATATACATATACATATATATATGTATACAGTATATACATATAACACCAATATACAAATAAATGGTTAAGGATTACATAAACACGTATACATAAAAACATCAAATCTGAATCTCATAATTATCACATAATAAAATTAATCCAGCAGCACTTTTAAAAATAAATGATATGTCCTCTCCCAACAAACCAGCAGCTAGACAAATGTATATCAAATGTCACACAATTGCATTGAGTGTGTACATGATGCAATTAATCTGTGCATCATGTAACACTATGCAAAATCAATTTCAAAATAAAATACACTATGAATAACAACATACTATGCCATCCACAAAATCAAATAGAAAGTAAGCAAGTAAACATAAATACATTTACCATCAATCAATGAATCAATTTCCTAAATCAATTACAATACAATCCAAATCAATTATACAATTCACTATTCAATTCCTAAATTGACTAAATTATCCAAACCATTGACAACATAATTCTACTTCAAAGTAACCACCATCATACACATCTAACTACCAGAATAAGCCATTATTCAAAAGCAAGACCCTGAAATATACTCCTGCAAAGAGCATTAAAAATGACATGTGACTAAATAAAAATTACATTACACACTCAACAATGTAGAAATCAAATAGCTAAATACATTTGAAATACATGAAAAAAAATCAACATTAGCAAATCAAGCATTTATTATCTCTGTATGTCTGTCTATCTATCTATCTATCTATCTATCTATCTATCTATCTATCTATCTATCTATCTATCTATCTATCTATCTATCTATCTATCTATCTATCTATCTATCTATCTATCTATCTATCTATCTATCTATCTATCTATCTATCTATCTATCTATATATCTATATATATATATATACATTTGCTTAAACTAGCCGGGTTACATTCAGGGTATGTGCTGGGTATGTTCTGGGCTAGTTTGAGGCACGTTTAAGGCATTTCTGCATTGACTAACGACCCATAGGATTAACACAGCAGGGATCCCTGGCAGTCCAATTCAGTTTGAATGGGACTGCCAGGGACCCCCGCTGTTAATCTGATAGGCCATTAATCAATGCAGAAATGCTGGGGCTAGTTTAAGAAAATGTGTTCAGAATATACCTGGGTGTACCTGGGTCTTTTGTGGAATTGCCACTGGTTTTTGTTAGAATAATCGCTGCCTCTACTGTATATATATATATATATATATATATATATATATATATATATATATATATATATATATATATATATATAATACACCCATTCAGTGTCCCTGTCCGGAAATAATTGGACACTGACACAATTTTCATAATGTTTGCTTTGTACGCCACCACAATGGATTTGAAATGAAACAACCAAGATGCAATAGAAGTGCAGACTTTCAGCTTTAATTTAAGGGGTCAGCATAAATATCATATGAAAAGTTTAGGAATTGCAACCCTTTTCATACACAGTCCCCTTATTTCAGGGGCTCAAATGTAATTGGACAAATTAACACAATCATAAATAAAATGTTCATTTTTAATACTTTGTCGAGAATCCTTTGCAGGCAATGACTGCTTGAAGTCTGGAACGCATGGACATCACCAAAAGCTGGGTTTCCTCCTTTGTGATGCTTTGCCAGGCCTTTCCTGCAGCTGTCTTCAGTTGTTGTTTGTTCGTGGGTCTTTCTGCCTTAAGTTTTGTCTTCAGCAAGTGAAATGCATGCTCGATCGGGTTGAGATCTGGTGATTGACTTGGCCATTGCAGAATATTCCACTTCTTTGCCTTAAAAAAACTCCTGGGTTGCTTTCACAGTATGTTTGGGTCATTGACCATCTGTAAAGTGATGCGCCGTCCAATCAACTTCGCTGAATTTGGCTGAATCTGAACAGACAATATATCCCTATACACTTCAGAATTCATCCGGCTGATTCTGTCTTCTGTCACATCATCAATAACCACTAGTGACCCAGTGCCATTGTAAGCCATGCATGCCCATGCCATCACACTGCCTCCACCTTTTTTTACAGATGATGTGGTATGCTTTGGATCATGAGCCGTTCCAAGCCTTCTCCATACTTTCTTCTTCCCATCATTCTGGTACAGGTTGATCTTAGTTTCATCTGTCCAAAGAATTGTGTTCCAGAACGGGGCTGGCTTTTTTAGATATTGTTTGGCAAAGTCTAATCTGGCCCTTCTTTTCTTGAGGCTTATGAATGGTTTGCATCTTGTTGTGAACCCTCTGTATTTGTTCTCGTGAAGTCTTCTCTTTATGGTAGACTTGGATAATGATATGCCTACCTCCTGGAGTGTGTTCTTCACTTGGCTGGATGTTGTGAAGGGGTTTTTCTTTACCATGGAAAGGACCCTACGATCATCCACCACTGTTGTCTTCCGTTGACGTCCAGGCCTTTTTGTGTTGCAGAGCTCACCAGTGCATTCTTTTTTTCTCAGAATGTACCAAACTGTTGATTTGGCTACTCCTAATGTTTCTGCTATCTCTCTGATGGATTTTCTTTTTTTTGCAGCCTAAGATTGCCCTGTTTCACTTGCATTGAGAGCTCTTTTGACTGCATGTTGTGGGTTCATAGTAACAGCTTCCAAATGCGAATGCCACACCTGGAATCAACTCCAGACCTTTTACCTGCTTAATTGATGATGAAATAATGAAGGAATAGCCCACACCTGTCCGTGAAACAGCTTTTGAGTCAATTGTCCAATTACTTTTGGTCCCTTGAAAAAGAGGGGGCAACATATTAAAGAGATGTAATTCCTAAACCCTTCCTCCAATTTGGATGTGAGTACCCTCAAATTAAAGCTGATAGACTGCACTTTAAGCCCATATTCATTATTTAACTGTAACTTTAATTTATTTTGGTACACAGCCGAAATAACAAAACTTGTATCAGTGTCCAATTATTTCTGGACCTAACTGTAGATCAATTCAGGGGCATTAAATGGAAAATAAAAAATAAAACACATGAATAAAAAATCAAAAAAACCTGTAAAAGTTAAAATAATAACTTTTCTTTTGTTTACTTACCATTAGATGCCCACTCACCGAAATCCAGGGGACCCGGAAGCTCTCGAACCAATCCAAAGGTAACCATAAAAAAAAAAACCATTACAATCCACGTCTGTGTCTTCTTTCTTCTATTTGTAATCCTTTGCGTCAGTCTTGGGGTCTTCTTTTCTTCTTTGGGGTCTTCTCGTCTTCTTCCGTCTTCTTCCATCTTCTTACGCCATGCCCTTCTTCTCTTCTTAGGAGGTGGGTCTTCCTTCCTCGCCCTCTGGCTTCAAAATGAGACGACATAGGCTTTTATAGGCCTATGATGTCACATTTTGGTGAAATGGTTCCTACGGCCCTGATTGGGCCGTAAAAACCATGTGATTTGGGGTGGGGGGGGAATGAATGACATAATTTAAAGGCAATGACGCCAGCCAACACAGACCTACAATAGCCCAGCACCATGTTTCAAACATGGTCTGGAGGGCTATGGGTGGTCCCCGCCAGGCACCGTGGTTCATTCGGCTATAGAGGATATGTTCAAATAATGATATATTTCTGAAACGATCGAGTGAAATGATGAAAAACTTTAAAGATAGAGGTTATAAAGAAGTAGACATAAATAAAGCATTTAAATATGCAGAGTCTCTGGATAGGGAGGAGATCATAAAGTCAAAAAGTAATAACAAAAAGAAACGTTATGTTCATGAAGACAATTCACTATGTCCATCTTTTATTTCAGTATATAATAGACAATCAAATGCTATTACAGAAATAATCAAAAAGCACTGGAATGTACTTACCTTAGACCATGATATTGCTTCCATGGTACAGGGGGGACCAAGATTTATTTACAAAAAAACAAAAACTATAGGTAACCATCTGTCACCCAGTCTATTTACTGCAAATCTTGATAAAAAAAACAACTAAGTGTTATTCCTAAAGGTTTTTGTCCCTGTGGACGTTGTTCAACTTGTAAATATGCAAGACCTTTGAAGAAAATCACTACCTGTGAGGGTAATCTGCATATGAATAGCTTCATGAATTGCCATACTAACTACGTTATATATCTTCTGCAGTGTGGCTGTAAAAAGTCCTACATTGGACGTATAATCAGACCTGTAAGAGTTAGGATACAGGAACATATCAGACATATTTTGAAAAAAGATTTGTTACATCCTGTGTCCAGGCATTTTTCTAAGTGTAGATCTGGTGACATTTCCAACTTTTCCTTTTCTGCTTTGGAACATGTAATAGTTCATCCTAGAGGGGGAGATAGATTGAACAAATTGAATACAAGAGAAATGTTTTGGATTCATGCCTGAAACACATTGCATCCCACGGGTATGAATATTGAGTGGGATCTTAAGCACTTTTTAGTATAATTAGTTACTTCAATATTGTTGGTATTATTTAGAGCAATTATTTATTATGACTATTCACGATGTTCAATATATATATTTTTCTAATTATAGCTTATTTAATTTTGATTTATTTGTATTATATATGTGTTATATATATGAGCATTTAGATTATAGGATTTAATTATTGTTGGCATGAATTTAATTTACATTGACATTGATGTAGAGTGTTTTCCCATTAGTATACACTGTTTTTTATAATGATGTTATCATATTACTACTGTGTGTGTTATTAGTAGGTTTTTAAATATGGAGTTATTTAGGATATAAATGTTGCTCGCTCTGCTACTGTGTAACTGGCACTTGTTGTCTATGTTTGCATATTTGTACTATTAGACATGAGTACTTAGTTTTGTTTTGTTTTTAATTATATTCTGTGTCATTTAGTGTCTTGTTGTAAC